>NC_022023.1:23684855-23702637 GCF_000317375.1 Microtus ochrogaster
AAATAAAAAAAATAAAAAATAAAGCTACATGTTTCTTGCAGAATCAGGATTATGTCATTTCTCCCAAGTGATATCAATATTAAGGATAAATAGTATTGTACTTTTAATTCACTTTTTAGACTCTATTTTAGAGGTGTGTATTCTTATGAATATAATAGCGCAAGCTTTATGAGCATTATGCCTATAAAAACCTAAGCAAAGTTAAAAGTAGTAAGTTTTCTATAGCTAACATGTATAGCATGAGTCTCTAGTTCCTATGTATTACAGTAGATACCGCTGCAATCTCACTGCAATCTTGGTATGTGCTAATGGAATTAGATCAGATTATGTATATACTGTGCATGGTGGATGTTTATGATGGCAATATCACAATACATGCCGGGAGGGAAATGAATAAGCATGCTAGCTGCAGTCCCGTAGGGCAGATCTCCCTGCATTCCACATCTTTCTGCAGTGTATCATAAATTATTACCTCGAGATCTTTACACACTGGGAGGCTCATTACCACAATTGAGTGCTTCGTTGTGGGTCAGCAAAGAAGCTCTCTGGTATTTAGGAGAGTGTGGGGATCATCTGCAGCATCTGCCTTCATGCTACCGGAGTCCAGATGGTCCTGTTACTATAGCAAAGATGAACACTCAAGGTCGCAAATCTCTCCCCTTTTCTGTTTTCATTAACCCCACTTTCTCTTCTATAAAATTTAGAAGCAGAGCAGGAATAAACTCGCAGTCAAAGCCTAACTACACATGGAAGGCTGAAAAGATTCTTCCCAAGGAATGTTGCCAGAGTTGAGCCATCTAATATAACAAACCAAGCTGTTGGCTGACTATTGCTCACTGTGTACTTTAGGCCACATGTGCTTGTGCACAGTCACCACCCTCGATCCAGGATATTATCATTTATTTCATTGTGCTATAAAGTGTGCAGAGATGCAGAGGATGGAAAGCACCAAGGCACTCTGGTGCAATTCAATTTAGTCAAATATCAGAGATCCGCACTGTGTAAATGGAACATGAGTAAAGAATACGATCCAACTGCCTACTGGTGTAATTGACTCAACAGAGCCAGCCCGTGTCATTAGTCCTATAAACAGTTGCATTTACAACAATAAAACTGAAAAGCATGGAAATTAAAAGCTGTTAGGATTTTCTCTGGTGTGCATTTATCTTTGAAGAAGTGTGTACACTCTCTAAACAATTTTTGTAATCTCTTTGGTAAACTGGTATCAGAGCAGCCTGTGTCAGCAATGCCTTATACATCAGATGGTGATCAAAGAGGAAGGTGAAATGAGTGGCGGGTACCATGCCATGATGTGCTAACTTAATTGTCCAGTGCATGTACTCAGTGTTAATTGAATGGCTTGGCACCCCATTTCTGAGCAGTAATCTAGGGTTATATCTGGCGAATGGAGATTATTTGGAGGGATACAGTCAACATGATATTCATTGTGATGTAGAATTGTGGAGCTTTACTGAATGTCAGCTTGAAAGTTCAATCTGTGGTGTCTTATTTTTTCCTGTACTTTTAAAATTGAGATTGTCATGCATGCGTATACTGTGTCTTGATCAAATCTACCTACCATTTATTTCCTTTCCTGTTCCTCCACAATCTTCTTACCACATTTACTTCCAAGTATTTTCATTCTCTCTCTCTGTCTCTCTCTGTCTCTCTCTGTCTCTCTCTGTCTCTGTCTTTCTCTGTATCTCTCTCTGTCTCTCTGTCTCTGTCTCTGTCTCTGTCTCTCTCTCTCTCTCTCTCTCTCTCTTTCAAAACCATCTGACATCCATTTATTGCTGCCTGAATGTACATGGGTATAGCATCATCAACTGAAGCAAGTTATCTCCCTCTCCAAGAAGCATTGAATTGCCAATAACTTCTCAGCTATGAAGGGACTATATGAGACCCTTTCCCATTCATACTCTGCTTATGTCTGACTTCATCATATTTTCATTATCCCTTCATTTGTCTGTGGATGTAAACATTGCAAACATTTCTGTGGCAGGATATTAAGTGAAATATCTGTGTCATGTGGCAGTTCTAATTTTAACTTTTTGAGAAATCATCCAACTTATTTTCACAGTGACTGTATTAATTTGTACCTCTGGCAACACTGAATAATGACAACACTTGTTCTCATCTTTTTTGATGATAACCATTCTGGTGGATATGAAGGGTATTTCAAATTTGTTTTAATTTGCATATCTCTGATTGCTAGCAATATTGAACATTTAAAAAATGATTATTGGACATTTGTGCTTATTTTTTTGAAAAATGTCAATTTAGTTCATTTTTTTTGTTGAGTGGCAGTTTTATTCCCTTGCAAGAAAATGGATAAAGTTAGAATGCATAATATAAGTGAGGTCACACAATCTCAGAAGAAATAAGCCAGATGCTTTACCTCGTATGTGAAATCTAACATATTGTACACACACACACACACACACACACATATACAAGTATATATGTTGGTGCAATATAGCAAGAAAAACTAAAAATGAGTGGATGAAGAAGAAATGAATTTATGTAATGGACAAGAGTTAGGAATGATGAAAAGCTAAGCATTTTCCAGTTATAATTCGGTTGTAGACTTTTGGGCTTTTGTGGTAGGTAAGTATGTAAAATATATTTGATACTGAAAGTATTGTGAAATGTCACATCTTCCACTTTGAATGCCAATCAACTGGATATAAGTTTATTAAGTTGTGTAGCCTTTGGTTCTGGTTAATTTTGGTTTACTTACTTGCACAATAAAATTTATTGGAAAATGAGCTATGATCAAAGAGCACATGTATGTAGTATCAAGGTCAAGGATCAAGGTACAAATTTAATTATCATTAAAGGTTTACAATTATGAATATCATTATAATAAAGTTTATTGATTGAGTTTACCTGTTAATCATGGGGAAATGCTAATCAGTTAGAAATTCCAAAGTAACATAAAATGCAGGAGTTTTCATATGCATTCTGTATATTGTGGGAATTCAGACACAAAATGCATCTTTCACTGTGAATTTTAGCTCTTGCATATAACTCAAAAATAAACAATTTAAAAGTATCCATGAGCAGATGGGGAACTCAGAGTATTTATTCTTTCAGCAACTGGATTCTGGCCACCAATATCCATAAAGAAATGACCAGGGATGGCTTTTATCTTGCTGTGATAAACATCATGACCAAAAGCAACTTGGGAGGAAGGGGCTTATAAGTTTACATGTCCCCTTTGCAGGTCATTACTGAGGGAAGACAAGACAGGAACTTTAACAGGAGCAGAGGCAAAACCATGAAAGAGCGTTGCATGCTGACTCGCTCCTTATTGTGGGCTCTGCTGGGGTCTTTCATACATCTTAAAACCACCTGTTCGCCGGGCGATGGTGGCGCACGCCTTTAATCCCAGCACTCAGGAGGCAGAGGCAGGCGGATCTCTGTGAGTTCGAGACCAGCCTGGTCTACAGAGCTAGTTCCAGGACAGGCTCCAAAGCCACAGAGAAACCCTGTCTCAAAAAAAAAACAACAACAACAAAAAAACCACCTGTTCATGAATGGCACCATTCACAGTGGACCAAGTCCTCATACAACAATTATTAATTTCAAAAATGCCCCACAAACCTGTCCTTTGGTAGTACAAATTTTTGCTCCTATTTTGGTGTGATTCTGCAAATGAATGTATATGTATGTAAGATTGTATATCTATATGTTTATTTATAAAAACTTAGGAACCCTGGTTGAGAGGAAGCATGACACATTTTTTATGAGATTGGCTTAATTAAATTAGTATGATCATTTCCAGTTGAGATTCACCAAAATTTTAGATAAATAGAAAATTAGCAGGAGTCAGTTTCACTATGTGTTCTCTAGGGATTGCGTCCAGGTCACAGCATCAGCCTGGTAACAAACTAAGCTATCAGATATTTTCATTGAATTTTTGTTTTATCTTATTTTTTTATTATTAAAGAGAAGGGGACTCCGATTGAGAAAAGCCTCCCTAAGATTGGGATTTAGGCAAAACTTTAGGACATATTCTTAACTAGTGAGTAATGTGTGTGAGGGACAGGCAGCCCATGGTGGATGACGTCATGCCTGGATTGGTGGTTCTAGGTTCTATAGAGACCAGGTTGAACAAGCCCTGTGGAGAAAGCCAGTAAGAAACAACCACCCCCTCCCCAAACCGGGCCTGTGCATCAGCTTCTTCCTTCAGATTCTTGCCCTGTTTGAGTTCTTGTTCTCATTTTCTTCTGTGATGAACTATGATTTTAAAGTGTAAACCAAACAGACCTTTGCCTTCCCAAGTTGTTTTGGTCATTGTGTCTCATAGTAATAATAGATCTAGCTAGGAGAGCATGCCAACTTGTATTGTCAGTGTTCAGGCCTTGTTTAGGCAGTCATAATGTTGGGAGTACCATTCTTGTCATATTTAGAAGACATAATATTGGTGCAGAATTCTTGAGGCTCTGGCTCTTACAAAGTTTCTGGTCCCTCATCTACATTGTTCCCCAAACATTATGTATAGGGGCTACATTGTAAATACATCGATTGGGGCTTGCCATAGTCAGCTGTCCTCTGAATTTTGACCAGCTGTAGCTTGTGTCCTGGTCTCTGTACATTACAAAATGAAACTTCTTTGATGTAAAGGGACTTGTTTGAGGGAATTATGAAAGGTTTTAAAAGTAGTATTTCATATTTAGCAATTTTTTTGCAGTTTACTACTTACTTAATGGCTACTTTTAGTTTGCTTATGAAACTAAAGGAAAATTTTCTCAAGATAGATTTTTTTCCAGCAAGTTGAATCTGCTTTGATATGATATAGCTTTTTCTGTTTAGTATTCACTTAGCTTCTTGGATCTACAAAGCTTAGTATTTTCAACAGAATGAGAAACTCAAGGGCATCTTCCTCCAGATCCCATGGACCTATTCTTGACTGATAATGACGTGCCTTAATCCCATTTTCATCACTATGATAAAATACCTTGACAAAAGTAACTTAGAGGAGGAAAGGTTTAATTCAACTTATAGTTTCATATTGCAGTTCATCAAAACAGGAGTTGGCTATGTCGCGTACATCCCAAGGAACAGAGAGCAATGAAAACACATTCTTACACTAAGGTCATTTTCTCCACTTTTACACAATTGAGAATCTACTACCTAGGGATTGATGCCACCTGGAGTGGGCAATGCTTCCTGCCTCAATTAGGGTAATGAAGAAAATATACACAAAACAGACCCACCTAATCATGACAGTGTCTCATTGGAATGCTCTTCCCAGGTGATTCTAGATTGTGTCTAGCTGACAACTAGCATTAACCAGCCGTCACACCAACCATATGTGAATCAAACTGCTTGGGGTTGACTGAAACATTTCTGCTCCTTTAAAAACTATTTTTAATTTCTTTCCTTATTTCTTCCTTGATCCAGGTGTGGTTCAGTAGTTGACTGTTCAGTTTCCATGAATGAAAAATTTCTGCTCCTTTAAAAACTATTTTTAATTTCTTTCTTTATTTCTTCCTTGACCCAGGTGTGGTTCAGTAGTTGACTGTTCAGTTTCCATGAGTTTGTAGGCTTTCTGGGGGTAGCATTGTTGTTGAATTCTAACTTTAATCCATGGTGATCTGATAAGACACAGGAGGTTATGAATATTTTTTGTAACTGTGGAAATTTGCTTTGTTACGGAGTATGTGGTCAATTTTCGAGAAGATTCCATGAGCTGCAGAGAAGAAGGTATATTCTTTCCTATTTGGGTGGAATGTTCTATAGATGTCTGTTAAGTCCATTTGCTTCATTACCTCCATTAATTCTCTTATTTCTCTGTTAGGTTTCTGTCTGATTGACCTGTCCATTGGTGAGAGAGGAGTGTTGAAGTCTCCTACTATTAGTGTGTGCGGTTTGATGGCAGCCTTGAGTTTTAGCAATGTTTCTTTTACGTACGTGGGTGCTTTTATATTAGGGGCATAGATATTCAGGATTGAGACTTCATTCTGATGAATTGTTCCTGTTATGAGTATAAAATGTCCCTCTCCATCTCTTCTGATTGATTTAAGTTTGAAGTCAACTTTATCCCAATGAGGAGCAGAAGGAGGGAGAACATGAGCAAAGAAGTCAGAACCACAAGGGGTGCACCCACCCACGGAGACAGTGGGGCTGATCTATTGGGAGCTCACCAAGCCCAGCTGGACTGTGACTGAAAAAGCATGGTATAAAACCGGACTCTCTGAATATGGCGGACAATGAGGGTTGCTGAGAAGCCAAGGACAATGGCACTGCATTTTGATCCTACTTCATGTTCTGGCTTTGTGGGGGCCTAGCCAGTTTGGATGTTCACCTTCCTAGACCAGGATGGAGGGGGGAGGACTTTGGACTTCCCACAGGGCAGGGAACCCTGACTGCTCTTCAGACTGGAGAGGGAGGGGGAGAGGAGTGGGGGGAGGGGGAGCGAAATGGGAGGCTGGGAGGAGGCAGAAATTTTTTTTTCAATAAAAAAAACTATTTTTATTTCCTTGTGCATTTTTGCATTGTTTATGTTAGAACGTCAAGCTAATTAATCATCCCTTCTGGGACATCTACTCTATGTTTGACACCATTTAGTGTAAATCTAAATGAACTCGGGTATCTTTCATCTCTAGAAGTTTGATTTGGGTCTCTTTACATTTTTCCTTAACCTTCTGAGCAGATGGAATGCAGATGTAGTAGCTGTCTGGTGTCATTGGGCTCAATTGGACATCTGTATCAGTTCTTTATCAGTCTCTGCTGACTAGTTTTTCTGATCATTGTTGGAATATTCCTGCCTCTTAATGTGACCAGTTAAACCTGGTTCAACTGCCAGATACTGCGAACTCTTCCAGATGTTTGATAGTTCTGTGTTCTTCTAAAATCCTTGAGATTTATTCTGGAATATTATTATGGGGAACTGATTTGACACTGGTCCTCTGGCTTTATTCTTTCGGTCAGAGTTTTGTCAGGGTATAGCTAATTATTTCCCATGATGTATAAAGATTTGTAGGAGACTTTACCAATGCTAAATGGGACTACTAAAAACATATTTTTCCAGGCTTGCCTGCATTCTACGCATTTCTTTTTCTTATGTCTTTAAGTGATTATTCCCATAGATTTGTTCCCTTGTAAAGTATGCCTTTCTAGAATGGTCCCGAAAATTTGAAAATTATTAGCTTCATGATTCTGTCCTGAATCATGAAGTAAGTCTACTTCCCCATCCATGTTTTGTGCTCAGAAACCCTATCAGTTTGTTAAAATTTGTCAGTCACTGAACTCCTTTTTCTTTCTTTCTTTCCTCCTTTCTTTCTGTCTGTTTATCTTTGTGTGACAGGATCTCACTAGTAATTTCAGGCTAGACTCACAATCCTTCCTCCTCAGCTTCCCCAGTGTTGAGGTTACAAGTTCAAATCCAGGCTGGCTGACTTAATATAACTTTGTCTCAAAAACAAAACAAACAAACAAAAAACAGCACAAAATTCCATACAAGTATTAAGGCTGGGAACGTTTTTCTTACTATGACCACAATTTCACCTTACAGGGTCAAAAATTAAGAAGAGTGCAATTATAAGGTAATGAAAATGAGAATCCACACAGGAAAAAAATCTAAGCAGGTTTTGCTTCTATATTGTAATTCTCCTTCCTCTGATTCTTCAGCATACAGGAGTACACCACCCTAACTGGCTTTAATTTTACATGTGAATATTGCCAACCTAAGAGCAGTCTCACAGTAATGCTGGCTTTTCAATAGATCATTCCTTATTTTTTCTAAATCTATCCATTTAAACAGATCCATTTAAACATCAATGGTATCTGACTGTCATAAATATATTTAACAACTTTATTCCTTCTTTATGTTTATTATACGGTGGATATATGCATATCTATGATTTCAAAAAGTAGCAGACCATGTCTCAGTATGGAGGCTGCTTAGCATGACTCAAGCTAGAATGAAGAAGCAAAAGAAGATTGTTAAATTCAGAGTATTAGGCAACTGATCTATCATGAATGGACATATTTCCACAGTAATTTCTATCTTATTCTCACTTTTTGACATATATTGTAGGAAGATCTTTACCAGTAATAAAAGTACTTGAGAAACTATACATTGAAATAAATAATAGCATTTATCTAAGAACTTGGATTGTCAAATGGTCATCTAAGTCAAAAATCAGGCTAAATAGTAAACATATATACAAATTAATGTATAATTCTATTCCCAGTTTTAATGATTCAGGGTAAGTTTTAATTATCTGAACTTTAAACCCTTCTGTGTATTTACTAATTGAGAATTTCATACTTGAATGAAATGACTTTGGATTGTATCTATTCTCCATTTACCCTTTTAGACTCTAGACTTTTCTTAATCTCATCCAACATGTCTTTTTCCCAATTTATGTATTTTTAAAAAAAAAAAACCACTAAGTCCAGTTTAGGTTATACATACGTGCATGGGTTTGGAGTGCTCCACTGGAGCATGGGTACTCTGCCATCGACTCTTGATCACATATTTTAAATAAAAGTAAAACTACTTTTCCCTCTTTCATCAGCCAGTAGTTCCTCAGTTACACACGAATCCTTGAGAGTTTCTCTCATATCTATGCTGGAATTTTGGCTAGCTTGCTTGTGCATAGGTAGTCAGAGTTGTTATGAGGTCATGAGTTCAGTAACCATGCTATATGCAGGAGAAAGGATATCACAACACTCAGCCCCATCTTCCGGCTCTTGGGAAAATCCTCCTTGCTTGATGTGGTAGCTAATAACATGAACATCTTATTTACTGAATTTTCTACTAAAATGGCAGAAAGATCAAAGAGGAAATCCTTCTTAGCAAAAAAGGAGGAACAGTCCTACGTACTAGGAAATAGCCAAGACTGAGGAGAAAATGTTTTTTTAGGTGTAACTGTGTAATTGGGACTTAAGAAGTATTTTTATGCCTCTAAGTGAAAATGAAGCAAGATTTTCAGTTCACTGGCCTCTTATATGGAATCAAACCCTAATGAAAAATCCCAAACTCTTATAATTTCAAACCTAATGTTCTTTTACTGATGAGTAGACAATGAAAACGTGGCACATATATAATAGAATACTGAATATTCAGCTGTAAATAAAATTTGCAGGTAAATTGTTTGAACTAGAAATTATTATACTACGCCAAGTAACCCATATCCCACAAAACCTCAATAATATGCCTGCCAGAATAAGATCATAAAAAATCATAACAATCCAACAAGGTCCACCCCTACATGGAGAGCCGCACATAAATGATGGTTATAGAAAGAGGAAAATTCAGTCTTTTCCAGGGACGGCACTCCTGAGAAGTTAACCAATTCCAAACAATCTGCATTAAGGCGTTCATATATGCAGGTGAACAACACTAAATGTACTTAGAGGTTGTATGTACACAACACACACACTAGTTAAAAATAAGAGGTCACAAATTTGAGAAGAAATGGGGTAGGACACTCCAGGGGACATTGGGGAGAAAATGAAAGAACTGATCAAAACACAGTACTCATAAATGAAATTCTCAAAAGGCACACTTTAAAATATCCAGTCACACATCATGATGATAGCGACATTATAAAGAATTGACAGTGGGCATAGGTGTATCTTATTCATTTACCAAATGATCTTTGTTACAGATGGAGGTGATTTTTATACACCTTGTTGCCAACTTTATTAATTAATATTCTTGTCACCTTTAAGCAAGTACTAATTCAATGAAGTTTTAAATAGGTTTTATTTTCTGCCCTATTTTCAAAATGTATTACTGTGGAGACAATTGGACGACAATATATAATGAAATACATAAACTGAGAAAAGGTTTGAAAATAAAAACTAAATCTAGGCACGTGAGCTTTTAGCCTCCATTCTTACAGGCTGTTCGGGATAACTCACGATTATAAAAATAAAGTAGGAGCAAAACCCAGTGAATTACTAACTATATGAGAAATAAAATTGTTTCAGCTGCCAGCTGTTTAAAGTAAAATTGTTTACTTTAAATATAACCGAATGAATTCAAGCCTGGTTCTCTGCACTGTGAGCCCCTGGCTTACACGACGACATGTTCTTTAACACCTTTATAAATACTGTTAATATCAAGAAAAGAAAATAATTGAGTCTCAGATAAGTGCTGGGGAGATGCAACCTAGGGTGATCTTATATCCATTCGGTGCGTAAGAAAAGCATTCTGAGCTGACCTTTTGCTCCCACTGCCCAGGCCCTGCTCACTCCCACATACTGTGTTGAAATGCTGAGATGTTGCAGGTGCTAGACTTAATTCTCAGAAGAAATCCTATTTAGAAACGAAAATGCATAAATAAATGCATTAATGAAGAGAAGGAGGCGGGAAGTCAAAACAAACGCCCAGACTCTTCCCATCTGATGCACATAGAGGCATCAGTCCCTAATTGCCAATCCTGTGTGCCTTCAAAAGCTCGAGTTGACACGGAAGAATGGAGACTCTTCCCAGACACTCTGGGTTGCCAGCTGCAAAGTGTTGCTTGAAAGCAATTAAACCCATGCTGTGGGACCATCACAAGGGCCAGGGCCTGGGAGCCGATGCCACTGACATCAGGATTCTCAATCTCAGGGTCCTTGGGGTGCAACTTGCCAGGGCACAAGGTGTGACGGGGCTGGAACCCATTCCCAGGAGCTGACCTCCCTTCTGTTGAAGTGGATTTGTTCTGTCACGTGCACTGAGGACCTCTTCATGTGTCAGGCGCACCCTGTAACCTTTGTGCTAATTCCCATGACATCCTCTGTGTCTCCCCGTAGGATTCTGTGAGGAGATCTTTCGAAGAGCAGGGAGAACAAAAGATTCTTCGGCACATCTGAAGACGGCTGGTTGAGTGTGCCTGAATGTAGGGTCATGGTTTGAAAAAGGCCGAGAACCCCCTACCTTGCACTAAAAGGTTTTCAATACACTGAGACACATTTTTTTTTTTCAAATGTGCTCCTATAAGCCATGTTAGGCCCAGTTCATTTGTGTATTCAGTTCAATTGCATCTGAATCAATGGGTTCCCAAAAGAATGAATACGAAACAGTGCTACGTTGTCATTTCGCTCGCTGATTTTCTTCTCTTTTCAAGAGTATAAATTAGCCACCTTGGATCCGAACTTTGTCGTTGATCAGAACGTTTCAGATGGGAAAAGAGTAGCACTACAATTAGCAAATTAGAAACTTCGTTCAGCTCCCACATAAACCCCCTGCGCGTTAAGCATTCTCTCCAGATTTCTTTAGCTCCTTCTGAGGAACGAAGATTACAAGAATCTGGGAGTCATGTGAATGTGGGTGACAAGGGGAAGAAAAGCAGTTTTCCTCACCCCTCAGCTCAAGCATTTTGTAAACTCCTACAACGATTGTTTAATTATAATATCAGGCCATACTCTAAAAGAAACAAACGAAACTCGATTTGTGTAGACGTGTGTGTGTGTGTGTGTGTGTGTGTGTGTTGCCTGTATTGCACCAAGACTAAGAAAACATTTGAATTGGTGATTTCTTGTCATGTCCTTGCATGATATAACCACATGGAGAATACAAGGAAAATTTATAATGATAATCGCACTAATATTTGGTGATATTACAGTCTTGGCCCCCTCTGAGCTCCAGTGACAAACACCCATTCTCATGGTAGACGCTCAAAAACTAGTGACAATCAATGGCAATCTAAAAATAGCTCTTATCAGAGAATCATTGTAATAACTTTTGCACACGTTTTTAATATGTTAATATGTTAAACATTACATTTTAATAATCAGTAGAATACAATTAACCATTACTAATGTTTCATTGGTAATCAGTTGGGGTTAATTAATAATAGTTTATTAATAATAGGTTATTATAATAGGTTATTACTAATGAGTCTTCATCAGAATTATGTTCAATTTAAGTAATTTGACCTTTGTTTGTTCATTTCAAACAGAGAAAATGAGTGAGTCTAATGGGAGAAATGACAACTGGCTGAGTACTGTCTACACGCCCCATCACTATAGTAAGAACAGCTCAAGCCATCACTAAGCCGAGTACAGCTATGTTCTACAGTGCTTATTAGCATTATCTGATATGTTATAAAAATCACACAAATTGAGAAACTTGAAGAAGACTGGCCAGAGCCAAAATGTAGGTAATTTGGTTCTTTACTTTAGTCCAACGCCACGAAATAAATCCTATTCAGTGTATTTCATAGTAATATTAAGACTTCATAAATCAGTGTTTAGAAGGCTTAGTCCTATATAGTAGGATTAATCACAGTACTCTCTATAAAGGAACTTTTTGTTTGGGTTTTTCTTAGTAAGTACAGTCTGAGAACAGTCACAGTGGTGTAGAGATTCAAAAGCCTCCTCTGGTTCCCCAGTGTGAAGTCTGTAGTATTCCTCGGAGGACCTTCCAGGTGTGGGACCTGTTAACGGCTTCTTTTCAGTGTGTATTACAAAGAGAACTGTGGTCCTGGGGTCCCATTGGCAGCTGAATCTACCAAATCCAGTGCCCATCTGGATTGCGTGTTGGGACAGTGTTTATCCTTTTTGAGTTTGGTGGTATAGTTATCAAACAGACATTACTCTTTTCACCTAATAATTAGTGCTTTTATCGAACCACTTCCCAGGTATTTTGTGTTAGGCAAATTCCGAGACTAGATTCATCCAACGCTAGCTATTTTAATGCTGAAGTGCACATAGACTTTAAAAACTATTCAGTCCATGTGTCAGTGATATGATCACATAGAGCCTCCCAAGTCACCACGTGGCAGGAATTATATTCCTATCCTAAAGTCCTCTACATCCAATGGTAGAAGTGTTTTCTATTTTAAAATTCCATAGCCCAAGGAAATGAATTGAAGTCTACAGGAGACTTCAGACTGGGCTGTAGTCACCCCAGTTACTGATTAGACTTATTAAAATCGGAATTGGAATTGGCACCACATGCTGTGACTTTTTCAAATATATTTAAAGCCGTCCAGCGTCATTTTAAATATAAAATCTCTGTAGGGATAAGAACCCAGACCGTATCCTTATAGAATCAACAGAGCTGTAGTGTTTTAAATTGACTCATTCTCAGCAAAACTAAACCTAGTCCATACAAGGGGAAAGGCAGTGTGCCGTCTAGAAGCTTTGTTGACTCCGGGTCTGAACCCAGTTTATTGCTCAGGCAAAGCGATGGCTGCTCATGAGCAAGGGCACAGTTAACAACTGGGTTTTCAGGAAGTACCTTCCATGGGCGACAGACTTCTAAAATGGACACACGGAAACAACTGCAGCTCTTTTCACACGAGAAGCAAACAATTAATTCCCAGCCTCATCAGCTCAATGACAGCGTTACGTCCTCCTAAGCAGAGAAAGGAATTGTAGAGAAATATGTGATATATTAGAGAGTGAATGATTATGCACAGCCGTGAGGCCAGCCCATGTTTCAATAAGACAAATTACTCTGGAGTGGTCCAGTGGCAACCAATGATAACTCATGATCCTGAGACAGAGTGGGTGAAAATTACAGAGAATTGATGAAAATCAGAAGCCAGAGGACAAATGGCTCTAAAGAGAAGAATCTGTGATTATTATTTCCTAAGCCTTCAGTCTGATAGAGCTTGAATCTATTTCCTTTGAAAAATCTATAGAGCCATGGACACTATATGTCAGAGTGAAAAAGGCTGCATTTTTTTTTCCAATGGCAAATGATTAACTCCTCAGTATGGATATAGGAATCAGCTGACAGGAAGCTGCACTTCTAAGGCAAGCGCTTACGTGGCTTGCAATACTCCTGTCCGTCAAGTGCGTGCTCAGGTATCTACAGGTTAGCTAATCTGCAGATCCTCCTATCGTTGAAAGAACAATTGCATTCCCTGTTTTGGGAAATGCTTGCTTGCTTGCTTCAGCGATAATAAAGATTAACTAAATAATGAATTCTAATTGTTAATTTTATACTTTCTATGGCAATAGATTCATTTAAAAACTGAATAAGGACATTGAAAACTCAGGTGAGATTCACATTAACACAGTGACTATAGTACCCATAGAGGTTAACCTTTATGGCTGATTGCTAAAAATGTTCATAACTTGGGGTTGTAAAATAACTTGTTCCCTTTTGTACTTTTGGTGTGTGCAGGGAACTTGCTTAAGCATAGCATTACATAGGAAGATATTCCCTGAGATATGTCCCCGTGTCATTTTCTTTTGTCACCTTAAATGGAGCTGCTACTTGTTCCACGGTTTCTTTCTGCATCTTCAGCGCCTTATAGGCTTTTTTAAGTGCTGCTTTCCAAACACCAGGATTTTCTCAACAGGTTCTGCATCTTGCTCTGACTTATGCTTGAGTATATAGGCACCACCAGAATCTGAATAAATCACATTCAAAGAATATACACAAGATTGCTGTATTGTCATTCACAAATTGGTCTTTTGATTCAAGTAAATCTGGTAAAAGAAGCACGTTTACTTTATAAATTGGTCCATGTATGTTGGAGATATGATCCTAATTCAGTCCTATGTCCAAGTGTACGTAAAATGATCACCCTGGAATAATAATTCCAGAGTCGTACCCCCAAATAACCAGTACTCATTTCAGCTAATTATCCTCATATTTTTTTTTAAACTGGTAATCTATCCTGAAAACATTTTGTATAGAGAGTGATAATTTGACAGAAATAAAAACAAATCCTGCTGGGCAGTGATGGTGAAAGCCTTTAATTCCAGCACTCAGGAGGCATATGAAGGTGGATTTCCGTGAGTTTGAGGCCAGCCTTGTCCACAAAGCAAGTTCCAGGATAGTCAGAGCTACACAGAGAAACCCTGTCTTAAACAAACAAACAAACAAATGAAAATCCTATTATCGAAACAGTGCCAACTACCCTATGTCTCTTGCAAGTGGTAGTCTTCCTTACAGTCCTGTGGAAGTGCCACACATTGGTAATGTTGGCAAACATTCCTTTATAGGAAGTGTGGTCTCGAATATTTCAAGCAGATTTATCCAGTCATTTTCAGAAACCCCAAGATAGCTACTGGACAATACTCCTAATTTGGAATATATACATATTAGAGTATTACTCAGCAGTAAAAAACAAGGACTTCTTGAATTTTGCTTACAAATGGATGGAAATAGAAAACACTATCCTGAGTGTGTAAGCCAGACCCAAAAAGAGGAACATGGGATGTACTCACTCATATTTGGATTCTAGCCACAAACAAAGGACATTGAGCCTATAATTAGTGATCCTAGAGAAGCTAAATAAGGAGAACCCAAAGAAAAACATATAGGCATCCTCCTGAATATTAACCTTCATCAGGCGATGAAAGGAGACAGAGACAGAGACCCACATTGGAGCACCGGACATAATTCTCAAGGTCCAAATCAGGAGCAGAAGGAGAGAGAGCACGAGCAAGGAACTAAGGACCGCAAGGGGTGAACCCACATACTGAGACAGTGGGGATGTTCTATTGGGAACTCACCAAGACCAGCTGGCCTGAGTCTGAAAAAGCCTGGGATAAAACCGGTCTCTCTGAACATAGCAGACAATGAGGACTACTGAGAACTCAAGAACAATGGCAATGGGTTTCTGATCCTACTGCACGCACTGGCTTTGTAGGAGCCTAGGCAGTTTGGATGCTCAACTTACTAGACCTGGATGGAGGTGGGGGTTCCTTGGACTTCCCACAGGTCAGGGAACCCTAAGTGCTCTTCGGGCTGAGGAGGGAGGGGGACTTGATTGGGGGAGGGGGAGGGAAATGGGAGACGGTGGCGGGGAAAAGACGGAAATCTTTAATAAATAAATAAATTAAAAAAAAAAGAACTCCACAGAAATCTATTCCATGTAGAAAAGAGAATGCTGGAAATACATTCCATTTTGTGTCAGGTTTCCATTGTTATTATTAAACACACAAGACCAGTCAGCTTATAAGAAAGCAAGGTTTACCTTACCTCACAGTTTTAGAGATTCAAATCCATGATTATTTGGCCACATGCTGTGGACCTTTGATGGCATAGCACAACATAGGGTGATTTTGCTGTAGGGAATTCCTATTGACCCCTGTGATGACCAAAGTAAAGAAAGAGATGGGAAAAGGGCCATCATCCAAGGAGTGCCCAAGTGATGTAACTTTCTCCCACTCATCTGACTCTTAAAGAATCTACCATTTTCCAAGAGCAGCCCATTATATGATAAAGCCTTTAATATTGGGTCTTACATAGGTTTCTCATATCAAAGATAAGAACTTTCCTACCTTCTATGACATTAAACACTGCAGTCTAGTTTCTTAGCCCACCTCTGACCTCAACTCACTTCAACCTGGCATGGTTTATTATTCCGTTATCTTTCTTCTCTGTGTTACCATTGCACGATGCCCACTCTCATCATTTTGTCGGTTGTGTGCTTGAATATCTTTCTAGACTGGATTTGGTTTCGTACTTAAAAACATGGCTATAAAAGTTTTGAAAAATGCAGAAGAGTTGAATGAATTTCATAGCTCATATTCATATACCCTGATGTGTCCCTGCATTTGTCATTTTAACATATTTACTTTGACACATGTTTATGCATCTACCCATCTGCCATTCAATCCATCAATCCATGTGATAGTTTTCATACATATCAAAGTAAGTCTTAGATCAGCAAGCTTCACCTGAGACATAAAAATAACTGGAATTCAGTATTTGTTTAAGATTCTTTTTGTTTGAGGTAAAAAAAAATCACATATATTAAAACCCATAAATCTTAAATATGCCATATGATGAGTTCTGACTAATGCATTCACCTGTGCAAATCAATCTATGATACAGAATATTGTCACCAAAGAAATCTCCTTCCTGCCACTTCTCATCACCATCAAAGAAAAGTGCTCTTCTGCGTCCCCATTAGAAATAAACATAGACACAGTTCCCAAAAATCATACATCATGAAGAATCTGTTTATCTTTGCTTTTGTATTGAATTACATTTTCTGATATACCTGTGTTGTTTCATGTCACATGTGCCGGCCCATTCAATTTGTAGCAGAGTAAAAGCATGATCTTGTATGTATATGCTACATGGGTTGCTCATTCTTCTATTTGATGGAGACTTGTACGATTTCAATTGATAGCTAATTTGAATAAAACTGTCATGAACTTTCTTAGAACATGCTTTTCACAGATACATTTTTTTTCATTTCCTCTCTTATAAAATATCCCAGAAAGGGAAATACTAGTCATATATGTTGATGAATGTTGCTTTAAATTTACTTCAAAGGGTTCTACGATTTGAGAATTGTGTATGAGAGTTATTTGTTCTATTTACCATAATTTGGTGTTTCAAGCCTTTTCTTAACATGAGCAATTTGTGGCTGTGCACTCTAATGTCTTTGTAGCTTCACACTCTAAGGAATAATGCCAATGAACTTCTTACCTATTTTTCATCATTATCGTTTTTATTTGAGACAGGGTTTCTCTGTAGTTTTGGAGTCTGTCCGGAACTCTCTTTCTGTAGATCAGACTGGGACTGGCCTTGAACTCTAGAGATCTGTATGCCTCTGTCTCAGAGTTGTGGGATTAAAGGCATGGCACCATCACCTGAGTCTTGCATCATTCTTTATGATATATATCTCAACATTTTTACTAAGATGGTTTATTTACTCTTCTTATTATACAATCAAGTAATACAACCTCAAAACTGAGACTTACATTCAGCTGTTTTGGTAATTTCCTATAATCTCAGCCCTTGATGAACAAAGAAGGAAGACTGAAATTTTTTTTTTAAATTTATTTATTTATTGAGGATTTCTGCCTCCTCCCCGCCACCGCCTCCCATTTCCCTCCCCCTCCCCTGATCAAG
>NC_022023.1:23703024-23718534 GCF_000317375.1 Microtus ochrogaster
GAGAGAGAGAGAGAGACACAGAGACAGAGACAGACAGAGACAGAGACAGAGAGACAGAGACAGAGAGACAGAGACAGAGAGAGAGACAGAGAGAGAGAGAGACAGAGAGACAGAGAGAGAGAGAGATATTCTGTCTCATCAAAGTAAACCAAAAGCAAGTCATTGACAGCTAGATGTTTTGTAAGTGTTTTCAGTTTATAAATTTGATTCATTTCCTTCATGTCCCTTGATGAGTAAAACATTTAATGTATCGTTTTGATCATGGCAATTGTCTTCTGGATTCTACTTAAGAAAATTTTACACCAAACTCACACTATCAAGAATGTTTATACTAACAACAAAATAGACTTCAAAAGAAATTGTTCTGTTCTATAATGATAGAACTGTCATTTAGCACGAATGCTCACCAATTGTAAACAATTATATGCACACATCAGTAGAAACCCAAACACATGAATTGAACTGACAGTACTGAAGGAGCAGAGCAGTTCAACAGGAATAGAATCAATGACACTTGCTTTTATTGGCAGGTTGACAGTTAGACAGCTGACGAATCACCAAGCAAAGGACTGAGGAACAGTGTGAAACAATCTGATCTAGCAAAAGCTTTAGTACTTTTCCACACCAATACACATTGGTAGAAATTCAGGCAATCTACAAAACAAGTCTCAAGAAATCAACTGTATTAGAGTTATTGTGAGTAAAATTAGAAATCAGTAAATAAAAGAACTGGAAGTTTTGTGGGCAGGGGAAAATTAAATATTCCACTCTTACATGTGTTTGCTTTGTTTATTTACTTATTTTTTGTTCTTATAGCGCATCTGAAGTTTCCCCTCCTTTCCTTCCCCTTTCTCACACCACACCTACCCTCCCTCCCCATCATCTTTTCCTCTTCTGTTTCTCTTCAAATACAGGTATCTCATGAATATCAACAGTCATGGAATATCAAGTTGCAGTGAGACTAGGCATTCCCTCTTCTCTTAAGGCTGGATGAGGCAACCCAGTAGGAAGAAAGGGTCACAGATGCAGGCAACGGAATCAGAGACAGCCTTGCTCTCACTATGAGGAGTCTCACATTAAGAGCAAGGCACACAACTATAACATATATGTTTAGGGCTTAGATCAGTCCCATGCAGGCTCTCTGCTTATCGGTTCAGTCTCTGTGAACCCCTACGAAGACAGGTTAGTTGATTCTGTGGGGTTTGGGGAATGTCCTTGACCCTACTGGCTCCTACAATCCTTCCTCTTCTCTTTCATAGGATTCTTCAAGCTCTGTCTAATGTTTTGCTGTGGGTATCTGCTTTACCCATTAGTTGATGGAGGAAGTCTCTCTGATGACAACTGGGCTATGAGAATCTATGGGAATTGCAGAGTATCATTCGGAATCATTTAATCGACTATATGTTTTGCTAGTCATGTTTGGTTGTATATTAAGGTCTCTGGGGTATCCCATTTATGGGTCCTGGCTCTCAGTGGGGAGCTCCCTTTCAAGGAATGAGTTTACAGTTGTGCCAGTCTTTAGTTGCTCACTCCCACAATTTCTGTGCCATCTTTACCCTAGCACATCCTGCAGGCAGGAAGTATTGTAGGTCAAAGTGTTTGTGACTCCCTTGGTGTCCTTGTACCTACCCTGGAAATGTTGCCTTGTTACAGAATCCTATTACTAGTAGTCTTAGCTAGGGTCACCCTCAAAGACTCCAGGTAGTTTCTGTTGCTCTAGGTCTCTAGCTTATCCCAAAGATGCCTCCAGAGTCCAATTGTCTCTTCCAGTGCTCTCTCCCTCCATCCTCCCCCACCTGATCTCTCCTGTTTTCATTCTCATCCTCCCTTTCCTGCTCTCTTATCCCTTCTACTGACAATGCCCATGCTATTTCCCCTTCATAGTGGGACTCATGTAGCCCTTCCCTTTTAGCTCTCATTGTTACTTAGTTTCTCCAGGTCTGGGAACTTCAGCATGGTATTCTTTTACTTTACTGCTAATACCACTTATGGGTGAGCACATACCATGTTTTCCTTTCTAAGTCTTATCTCACTCGGGATGATATTTTCTAGTTCCATCCATTTGCCTGCAAATTTTAAAATGTCATTGTTTTTAACAGATGAGTAATACTCCATTGTGTAAATGGACCACATTTTCTCTATCCATTCTTCAGTTGGAGGATATCTAGGGTGTTTCCAGTTTCTGGCAATTATGAATAAAGTTTCTATGAACATAGTTGAGTAAGTGTCATTGTGATATGGTGGAGTGCCCTTTGGGTATATGCCCCTGAGTAGTATAGCTTGGTCTTGAGGTAGATCAATTCCCAATTTTCTGAGAAACCACCATATTGATTTTCAAAGTAAACTCTTAAATAATAAGCACATCAAAGAAAAATTGTAAAGGGAGTCACAAAACATTAAAATGAAGAAAAGAGCACATATCACATTACCAACTTGTCCTAGTTATTTTTTATATTACTTTGATAAGAATGATGACAAAGACAAGTTGCAGAAGAAGGGTGAGTATCTATGACCACATTGGTGGGGCACATGGTGGCAGACAGACAGGCATGGTTCAAGAATAGTACCTGAGAGCTAACATCTTGGTTCACAACAAGATGATAAAACCAGAGAGCAAGTATTTAAATATATGAACATTTGAGGACCATTCTCATGTAAACCACGTAACAAACCTATAAGATGTAGATAAAGCAGTACTTGGGGGGGGGTTCAAGTGACCAAATCATTATATTAAAAATAATAATTCAGAAATTGCCTAGATATGCACTACAGGTGAATGAGTAATGAAAATGTACATTTACACAATGGAATATTATTTAACTATTAAGAAAAAAGAAATCATAAATGTAAAGGTAGGTAGATAGATCTAGGGAAAAAATCTTAAGTAAGGCAACTCAGACCCCAAAACACAACTATATAAATATATGTTGTCTCTTTTAATCTTTTAGTATATGTGATACAATCTGAATAAACACAGATGTGAGTTACCCAGTAAGAGACTGGAGGAAGAGGATCCCCAAATGAAAGGGAAATAGAATGTAGTCTCATGGAAAGATGAAGGTAAAGAGATAAAAAGGACTAGAATAGGGGAATTAAAAAGGCGAGGACATGGTAGAATAGAGTAAAATAGGGGCAACGAACATTAAAGGGTATTTGAAAAACCATATGGATAAACAATGCTGCTATGGACATAGTTGAGCACATGTTCTTGTGGTGCAATTGAGCATCCTTTGGTTATATACCTAAAAGTGGTATTGCTGGGTCTTGATGAATGTTGTTTCCTAGTTTTCTGAGAAATCGACATACAGATATCCAAGAAGTTGTACCAGCTTCTACTCCCACCAGCAATGCAGGAGTGTTTCCTTTACATCAAAATTGCTCCAGAATAACCTGGAAACAACCTAAATGCCCCTCGACCAAAGAATGGATAAGAAAACGGTGGTACATTTACATAATGGAGTAATATACAGCAGAGAAAAATAAAGTCATCTTGAAATTTGCGAGCAAATAGATGGAATTAGAAAACATCATATTGAGTGAGATAACCCAAACCCAGAAAAACAATTATTATATGTACTCACTCATAAGTGTTTTTTAAACATAAAGCAAAGAAAACCAGCCTACAAATCACAATCCCCAGGGAACCTAGACAACAATGAAGAAGCTAAGAGAGACATACATGGATCTAATCTACATGGGTAGTAGAAAAAGATAAGATCTCCTGAGTAAATTGCGAGCATGGGTACCATGGGAGAGGGTTGAAGGTGAGGGTAGAGGCATGGAGGGGAGCAGAGAAAAAATGTATAGCTCAATAAAATCAATAAAAAAATAAGTAAATAAATTTTAAAAAAGAAAAGAACAACCATATGGAAACCTACTACTGTAGAATATATATATACATATGTACATACATATTCTAAACAGAGTCGATGAGGGAGACAATGTCCCAACCAGGCATCTTACACCAGCAAGTAAAACCTCCAGTAGCAGTAACAGGTAATATCTTGTTGAGTCTTTGTACCAAAGAGTCCTGTGGAATCCCTCTAGGAAATTTACCCTAGAAAAAAACCTAGGCTATTGGTTATTCTTCACAACCTTTTTCTCTGTGACTTTGGAGCCTGTCCTGGAACTAGCTCTGTAGACCAGGCTGGTCTCGAACTCACAGAGATCCGCCTGCCTCTGCCTCCCGAGTGCTGGGATTAAAGGCGTGCGCCACCATCGCCAGGCTTCTTCACAACCTTATGGTAAGGCCCTATGGCTGAAGGTACCACTCATGCCATCAGGTACTCTGTATACTATTAGTGGATAAAGATAATCATCAATATTACTCCTCTAAAAATGCTGTGACCTATAGCAGTGACCTGCTTGTAAGATATACTAGAGCAATAGTGGTACAAGTATGAAGGTATTAACTGACTACTATTTGAGTGGATTAAATTCCCACTCCATGAGATGGGACCTATACCTTCATACCTGACACTTCTAAAGTGACTGAGAACATGAGACTGGATACATCATGGGCCTAGCCAAAAACCAAGACTAATATTCTCCTAATGGAACATAGTAACAGGGTGACTTCAAATGTCATGCTACTATATTCATAGATACATAAGTATTTGACTCTGTCCTCATCAGAAAAGTTTCTTTTTACAGTACTGGGGAATTAACACAGAGATCCTTGTTTGTTTGTTTGTTTTTTCAATTATGCACAATGGCTACACCTGATTTTTACAACTCTCCCAGTTGCTGATGCATCTCCACAGCTGCCGTCACTTCACTGCTTATGTCTTGGGTGTGGGAGCCTTCATGTGCTGATGCTTTATCCATCTCTCTGTAGGGAGAAAAATATTTTAACTAGGTCTCTACTCTTGCATCTTATCAATATAGACTTTGGAGCCAGATGCTGGGTTGAAAATCTGCCAACTGGGAGAGGCAAAGAAAGCATGCAATTCCTTTCTCCCTTGCCTCCTTCCCACAAAGAGAGCTTCTCTTCCACAGTCCCAACCCAAAAAGGACCCCTAAACTCAAAATCCCTCCCTAATACTTCCTCTGTGTTTTATTATCCATCTTCCTGACTTCCTTTCACTCTTTATGTTTTCCCCCCTCTGTCAGTTAGTTGTTTACTCTAACCCTTGATCTATGGTTTGTTTGACCTAATCTTTTAAAGGGGTATGATAGACTGAACCAGATGCAAGAAGTTTTTCCAGTAAATAACACAACCTAGGCATTCATAGTGTGATCAAATATCCTGCAATAGACCTAGAACTTGACCATGTACAGAGAGTAAGAGACTTTGGAGCATTCAGTCTTAAATAGGATGTCTTTATCAATACCCTTCCCTCAAGGATTATGAATCTACACAGAAGAGGAGACAGAAGATAGTAAAAACCAGAAGTGGTGGATGACTCTGGAGGAACAGTGTCTCCATATACACTTTCAGAACAGGACTGATATGAACTCACAGAGACAATGGTAGCACATACCAAACACGCCAGGTGCAAATCAGATGGTGTCCCAGCACTGAGAGAAAAATAGACACACGTGCCCACTCCTAACCAAGAAGGTATCTGCAATTGATTCCCAAGAGTAACGGGAAAATCAGTTTTTCCAATGGGGTGTCACTAAGCACAGGAACCATATTATTTTATTTTCTGTAGATATTTTGTTTCATTTTGGGTTTTTGGCATTTTTGTGTTATTGATATTTTGTCTATTTGATTTTGTGTTTCTTAAAGAAAGAGTTGGGGGAGAGAAGCTGGGTATATCAGGGAGGTGGCAAGGTTCTAGGAGGAGTTGGGGGTAAGGAAATGGGATAAATATATATTTATAAAAAACTAAAAATGAAGAACTCAAAGAACTAACTTAGACATAAGAAAATGTAAAAACAAGAATAAACCTTATACAGAATTAGCAAAAATAATAAGCTTAAAGCAAGAATGGGAAAATAAGAAAAAATGTAATTAATAGAATTAATAGTTATGTATTTGAGAAATGATAAATACAACTGGCAAGGATTTATCTAGATTCTCTAAGAAAAAAATAAGACCTCAAATCAATGCAAAAGGAAATATAAATATTAAACTTTTAGAAGTAAAGCACTGAAAAGAAATATTCTGAAATGTTGTGTATCAACAAATTTGATTGAAAAGTTGAAATGACTGCCTTCCTCCAACAAAAATCATCACAACTAACAACTATGTGCTGAAGGAATATAAAATAGCAGCAGACTTTGAAAAATAGACCTAATAGTTGTCTATAGGACATTTCACCCAGAACAACAGAATACACCTTCTTCTCAGCAGCACATGGAATCTTCTCCCAAATTGACTATATACTCGGCCACAAAGCAAGCAAGTCTCAACATATATTGAAGAAATTTAAATAGTGTATCTTCTCAGACTACCATGGATTAAAGCTAGATTTCAGCAACAACAGAAAGCCTCCAAACACATGGAAACTGAACAGCTCTCTACTGAGGTACTAGTGGGTCAAGGAAGAAATAAAATTCTTAGAATTCAATGAAAATGAATGCACAATATGCCTAGACTTATGGGACACAGTGAAAGTGGTGCTAAGAGAAAAGTTCATCATACTAAGTACCTTCATGAAGATGTTGGAGAGATCACACACACACACACACACACACACCAATAGCTTTAACAGCACACCTGAAAGCTCTAGAACAAAAAGAAGCAGACACCCTTAAGAGGAGCTGATGGCAGAAGGTCATCAAACTGAGGGCTGAAATCAACAATCATACCACGAGCATACTCACTTAACGATGTTCATAGCAGCTTTGTTTGTAACAGCCAGAACGTGGAAACAAGCTCGATGTCCCTCATCTAGGAATCCAAGGAAAGGATAAAAAAAAAGATGTGGTGTGTTCACACAATGGCATATTACTCGGCTGTTAAAAACAAGGTCACTAGGAAATTTGAAGGAAAATGGATGGAACTAGAAAAATAAATCATCCTGGGGGGAGATAGCACAGACTGAAAAAGATAAACGTGCTATGTATTCTCCCACAAGTGGATATTACCTGAAAAAAAAAAAAGGATGAGAATGCTACAATCCACAGACCCAGAGAGAATAGCTAACAAGGAGGGTTCATGAAATATCAGGTGTTTTCTATATTTTAACAATAAGCAATCCAAAATTAAGATAATGAAATTTATTTCACTTACAAGGCATCAAAAAGAATTAAAACAGGTGGACAAAATTATCACAAAGGCGTGAAATCTGGAAAAGGCTGGCATAAATGGGTAGGTGCTTCATGCTCCTGAATCAGAGGACAATTGATTCACAATCCTTTAGAACCTCTTACAGATTTCTAATTTTATTTCTGTAGATGGTTCTAAACTTCATAATGAAATGAAAAGCAAAAAAAAAATGACCCAAGATATCTTTGGCAAGAAGATTAAAGTTGGATTATTCATGCTTCTTTGTCAAATTCACTCAAAACATGATATTGTTTGAAGGGCAGATCTAGATGTTGAAAGGATGGGACTGATTATCAAAAATAAATACTCACATTGATTTCTGTGAAAACAATTTAAGAGAGAAATAGTACAGAAATAACTGAGATATCCATATGGAAAAAAAATGAATTTCAGTAGCAATTTCATGTCACCTTTGACAATGAATTCAAAATACATCATATAAAATAAGTCATATATCTGAGGGCAAGGGAGAAACACATACAACTCATCAAGTAAGGGATGAATCTGAGTTACTTTGGGTTTGACAATAGAGTTTTTGTTAGCACAGCAAAAGAACAAATGACAAAATGAAAACTACTTTGGGCTGTATCAAAATTAGAAACAGCTGGTCTTAGCTGCAGGCATATTCTAGACTAGAGCTTTGTGAATATGGGAGACTCATTGATGAAACTGTTGGGGCTAGGTTGTCAACAATTCCTATAGGAACAGGCAGACTTCAACTTCAGAGAGACTTCTAGAGAGGTAGAATGCAGGTAGTGATAAAAGAAGCTTTCTGAAGTCCATGTTTGGTCACAGTGTTCATCCACTGCGTACACACCCCTATACACATGCAACACACCCTTCCCACACAAATTATAATGAAACTTTCTTCTTTTACATTTTTATATTTCAGAACTTCATATATGAAAAGAATACATCTCAATCATCTATATTCCTCTCTGACTCCTCTACCTCCTCCCCTGTTCCTCCTGCATCTGCCACCTTAAATTCATTCATATTATGTCTTTCTCTTCTAGAATTTTAAAATACAATTTTATATAGCATACATATATGTGTCCTATTATATATATATATATATCCCAAATAAACCAGTCTATGTTGCCTATGTACACACGGGGTTAGACTAACTACTTTGATATTGAAAACCAAACAGGAAAGAAAACTGATTTTTCTCCTGCAGTTGAGGAAAGATTGGCTGTAGCTATTCCAGGAGAGGTGGGGCCTTGTGATTCCTTCCTTCATCTGTGCTGGAATATGGCCTAATATCATGTCCTGAGGGCCTTAGGTTGGTGACCACAGATGTTAAGAGTCCATGGGTGCTTGACCCTTTTCTGAAGATACCCATTTCAAAGCAGTTCCGGTCATAAGACTCTTACAATCTCTTTGGCCCCTCTCCACCATGTTCTCTGATCCTTACTCTCAAGGTTATGTTACAGACGTCCTGCAGGGAGCCAGACAGGATCGCCATTGCAAGATGGCACCACATCCTGTCTTGCCGGTTATACTCCATATTTGGCAATGCCTTTGAGAACTGCCTGTCCCCCGCTTCCCGCATGCGCGGTGAATGGGGGTCCCTGGGCCTATCTCGATGCAGTCTGGTGTCAGCTGATGGTGGCAACCAATCACAGGACAACCCATGTGCCAATTCCTTATATAAGCAGCTGCCTTAGTGCTCTTGGGCCCCTTCGCTTCATGTTATCTCTCAACCAAGTGCACTCCAGTAAAGCGTGATCTGAGAAGAATCCTCGTGTCGTGGTCGTTCTTTCTCGCTGGGCGAGGAGTTCGCCGCAACGTCCAATTTGGGAATGGATACTCCACAGTCACTTATTCTCGACTCTATAATACTTTGTGTTTCTCTACAACAGCCGTTGTGTTATGGAAAAAGACATTTGCTTGATTAGGGTGAGAGATACACCATAGTGTGGATATAAGATAAGTATTTAGAAGACCCTTATATTCATTAACAAAACTTAAATTAAAGTTGTTTTTATTAATTGCATGTTATTTCCATTTCAGAAACCCCTTTATTTGTAAAAAATATCTGGTCTCCAAAGACTTCTTTTCCTCCATGATAAAGAACTTTATTTGTCACCAGTAACTAGTGTCCGGTCCCCTGACAAGGCACTCCCTTAGTTTATTATTACACCTAAATATCATTATTGTACCTCTGTTCTTGGGGCATGTTTGTGCTGGGTATAGAGTCTGGGTTGGAATTTACTTGTTTTTCAATATAATTTATTTACTCACTTGTGCCTGATGGAAAGTCGGTGCTGACTATAAAGACTCTTTCCTTGCATTCAATATGCTTTCTGTTTCTCTTTTGATCTCTAGACTTCGACTGTGAGAAGTGTTATAAATTTCCCTTTGTTTCCTCCTACTGGACTTTAAACAGGTATTGAATTTGCAATTTTGTATCTTTACAAATACTTGAGTATTTTTGAGCCATTATTTTATTAATTGATAGTTTTTTTTGCATTTCAGTACATTATATCTTTCAATCGTATCCCATAAGTATCTAGTTCATTACTCATTTGGGGGCCTCCTTCTCAATTTTCTTTTATTTTCATAATTTCTAATGACAAAGTTCAATGTTTTCTTCTGCTTGTCATTTGAGCTTCAAAACACTTTGTCACCTTAAAAATTAATTACTTACAAAAGGTCACTTAAACAGAAACATAAGCACACCAGTGTTGGTAATTTTGAATTAGTGTTTACATAGATACTAAATGTTATTCAAATAATAATAAGTAAAAGAAGTATAGTCATCAAGTGTTTATTATTTCACACAATCATGACTTGAAATATGGCGATAACTTTATCCACCAACTCTATCTTCTAGATTGAGTGTTGAGTCATGACTCAAGATTTTTGAGTAAAGAGGACTTGATCAAGAAAATATTTTAAAGGTATCTGAGAACAATTGTGGTATCACTACGGTAGATTATTCATGGTCTTGATAATAGAATTTGCAGCACAGAAATAAGAATCTCTTTTATTAAATTTAAATAATTAGAAATGTAATTATACTACTCACTCTTCCTTATTCTCCCTCCAACATTTCCTTTGACCAAATATTCCCATTTCTATGTCCTCTACCTTTTCATTCCCATGCTAACATCTTCTCATTCCCATGGCCCTGCCCCAAATTTTCCCATTCCCATGGCCCTGCCCCAAATCTTCCCATTCCCATGGCCCTGCCCCAAATCTTCCCATTTCTATGGCCCCCATCTTTCAATTCCCATTCATTTATCTTCTTCTACCTCAGATTGTTGGTATTATTATTATTATAAAATATATACAAATATATTCGCATACTCACACACACTGTTGAGTCCATTTATCATGTCTTGTGTAAATATGATTTTAAGACTAACTAACTAAGAGAACCATTTTTGGAAGAGGGTAATGCTCCATCCCTCAGTTGGTGGATACCAGTGGTTCTTTGTCTTTGGGAGAATCCCATGAGATCTCCTTCTTGCAATATATGTCTTTCAAGTACATGTCCTGAATATAATTTGGGGATTTTCTTTCCTATCTTGCTGCTATAAGAGGAAAATATTTTGATTTTTCTGCCTATGCACATTTTTCCTTCTAAGGACTTGGGTTTGTAAGGAAAAACATTTTCGAAAGAACATATTTAAGGGCAAGTATCTAAAATGTTGAAGCCAAAACTTGGTACAAAAGTGAATATTTCTTTCAAATAGAAAGCAGAAGTGTACCAAATTGTGAATTTAAAGAACCAGGGGAGACATAAAACTTTAAGAACTAGAATTTGCTTATAAGATCTGTGATGTATCTGTGATACGATTTTTTTTTTACTTTCAGCTGTATTTGATTTAATCATTTCTTCATATGTCAACCATATAGAAGTACTGTGTTTTGCAAGGAAAACAAAGAAATAATTTATACATTTTATACAATGTTTTGTCAATAATTGGTTTCTGTGGTTTAAATAATTCCTTTCAGATTGCCTTTGGTCAGACCTTGGAATATTTAAGAATGTAGCCAGCAGGAACAAGCTTCTCCTATGTTTATTTCATGTACACATCTACAAGTTTTCACAGAGGATTCCTGCCCTAGGATCTAAGCCTAAAAGCATAAATACAACATTCTGTTATGCTTTTTTTAAAAAAAATATCCTCTTAAATAATCTTCCTTGCTATCACTATTATATGTACTGTATTATCAATTACATAATTAAAAAAGTTTTGCTCCTTCCATAATGTTTCTCTGTACCTAATGTCCAGAGTATCACTAATTTCTGCATTTGTGTACTTCAAATTTTGGTAAGGCTGTAGCTACATTTAGTGTGCTGTAAAGTATGATGTTACTGCGAATGAGATCTTGGACTGCCTTTGTGTACCTGTGTTGTTGAGCTATAAAATAGAATGTAGACGTGCCCTGTCTACCTACTATTTCTAAAGAAAGACACTCCTAGAGTGTGTGTGTGTATGTGTGTGTGTTGTGCACACCATATAAATCTAAATGGACCTGAGATTTAAGCAAATTCCTGAAGCAACTCTGGTAATTCAGCAGATAGTGAAAATGCATCTGAGGGGACAATGTATGTGCTGGAAATAGATTTTAAAAATTATTTTAAATGTATTTCATAAATTTGATGAGGAATGGTTATACAAAAACAAGCAAACAAAAATAAGGCCTATCCTGAGGCATACATTTATGTATCCATAAATGATCAAAAGCCACAAAAATGGTAACCCTGACACTTAAATTCTTCAGAACCATGAAAAGTCTACCTCTGTTCAATGTTGTTTTTGAATGTGAGACCCCCATTTTATTAGGAAAATTTAAATTTGGCTTGTAGAAATTAATACATGAATTGAGTATTTAAGAAAAGGAGTCTCATTTGAAAAGGTGTGTTCAGTAAGACTCATATATTTCTTCTACATGTGCTACAAGACAGGTGAAGAAAAATGTTGTTCCCATTTCCCCTCAAAAGCAATATATTTTTTAAAAGTTGTTATAATCACAAAACAAAACCGCGAACGTCCCAGGGTGACAGGCCGGGCGCCCATGCACTTCAGCTTTTTGACTAAGAACAATGAGAACAGACATCAAAGAGAGCTTAGTTTCATTTTCTCCGTCTGTGTTTATCACTGGTCTCACTCATCATTCTGAACTCATGTCTGTTGATAAGCTCTCCCCAAACAGAAAAGCCACGACAAGCAAGAATACTGATGGCGGCAGCGGGTGTGATTTAATCTGAGCCCTCCCTACGGTGCTGCCTTTCTGTGTGCCCACAGCACATCTTGTGTGGAGTGTGCCTGTCGGGTTAGAATCAGCTCTGTGTGTTTTACCCATTTCTTCAACTTAACTCCATGTTGAGCACATCAAGCCTCCCTCCTTGGATTCTTGATAAAAGCTCTTACTTTTGAAGAAGTGGAATGACTCCTACTGGGGTAGCATAGCCACAAAAATTGCTGTGAAATTACCACCATTTTCACCAAATCACCTTCCAGATACCATCTCACCAGTCCACCACCTACAGGAGACACTAAGCGAGGAAGCAAAATGAAGCAATGTATCTCATTGGGGCCAGGTCTCCAGGCCCGAGGGGTGAAATGAATTCTTCTGTTTTGTCTAGAGCTGGCTGGAAGACATTGCTTTGAAGCAAGCTGATATAAATCCAAGCTTGCTGGTTATGAGAAAAAAAAAACATTTGCCTTTAGCGAGTGTGAATGATTCTCTCATGGAACCACCTCAAATGGAACTTATAGCTGTATACTCTTCTTTTGAGAAGCTCAATGACCTTTTTAAAAGTTTTTAAAAGTAATATCTGATAATGCGATACTTCTTTTGGCAGCTTAACCACAATCAATCGATTTGACTCTGGGACCAACTCAAACAGCAAAAATTTGTAAGAACTGCCAATGGTATTTAGATCCTATATGCTCATGCTATAACACATTATATGATATCTAAAAAATAATCAAATGCCTTTCAAAATGCTATTTTCAGAATAGATTGGCATTGAAGGATAGTTTTGTGCCTCATAAATCATTAGCGTTCATGGGTATTTATTGTTCATAGTGCAATTAAATGCCTGAGTGCTATACAAATGCCTACTTACTCACATACCCTATTCAGTATAAATATATACTATGATAAGGGCATGAAGGACCCTCAAGCAGAACTGAAGCCTCTTATGTCCATTTCTACGTACATTATTCTTCTGAAATATTTTTGTGCCTCAAAGATTCTTAGATGAGGAAGTGGGAACAAGAGATAAGGGGTGCCATTAGGGTATGCCACTTCTTCGTGGTATATTTGAGCTTGTGTGAGATCCCTTCACTGCAAAATGATATGATATTTCTGTCACTCGTACTATCACGGTTTTTAGACGAGAGTTTTGTGCATGGTGCTATGCATAGGATTTGGGCAAGAATGCACACATTTGGGATTTTTTTCTGTAGAGTGTGAAATTTCTTTCTTAAGAAGGGGTATTAGAATAGTATGGTGTATTCTACTCAATCACTGTAAAACTACGTGTCCAGCTGATACTCTAAGAGTTTGGAGAGGTGCTCATTGGTTTCCTTCGTATGTGTAACTGTGCACACATGTGTGCCTAGATGTTTGTAATGCGGCTCTGTTTTTCCTGCTCTTGTTTTGGCTATATTCATTCTTACTAAAGACATTGACATCAATTGTGAAAAATATTTTTTTCTTTGATATTCTAGTTTCATTTCAATGAAAGTAAATAAATTCTGGTAAGTTTATAGTGGATCTGAAGTAGAACTCAAAAATCTTATGGAGTCTAGTGAATGGAAAAATCTTTCTGTCACCTGGAATAATTTAAGGAGGTGATAAGCAACTTCCTAGTTATATTTCCACCTCTCGGTGCCAATGGTTGAGGCTGGGGAGGGAAAGGGAGTGGGGACAGGCTCTAGAGATGAGTACAGTGGTCTTCGATCAGCAGCTGCCTAGAAAGGTCCCTTAAAGCCTTCTCCTGGTTTTAGTTCCCTTTCCCCCTTAGAGTATCTCTAATAATCCAGATCTTCAGTATTGTTTGACAAGTGATATAAGGAGCTAAAGGGCTTAGAGTGCAACTTGAGCAGCTGAAAATTATCTGTTTTTAAAATTATTACTCTATCAGCTCATGTTTAAAATAAATGTTAACTCTATCTTTTAGATACTGACATTCAAACAAACAAAAAATTCAAATCAATTCAATCATTTGAGGTCTAAAATGTAATTCTTCTCAACTTTGTTTTGTTAGCTCAAATAAAGTAGGCTGATTTCCCCCCAAAATTCAAGACAAGAAAGCAGAGAGCAGAACAAGAGATAATTTAAAATTTAGGTGGATGAATGCAACTCTAATTTACTGACAGAGATTAAAGGGCAATGCTAACTTAGATTATTAAATAAGCATTTAACTATGGTTTAGATTTAATAAAACAATTATGTGCATTAACGTGTAATTGATCATTATTAAATGTGTAATTAGTGAGATCGAATAACCAAGGAAAAGATAAAAGTTTATCTTTTATCTATTGCTCATTCTCAATATGTAAGATTCTAGTCATCATTGCCACTTAATATAATTATGAAGTCATAAATATAAATTAGATTACTTTGAATGATGGATTTAAAATACCTCTGCATTTTATCTAATTATTATATATTTGATTATAGATAAATAGCTAAACTATAATATGGTGTTTTAGAGTTAAGCTTTCTGCTTAAAACTTGAATGTTAACCTCATGCTGCTCAGTGTAATAAGGCTCGAGCATCTGATTAAACAAATATGAAATAATATGAAATAGAAATAGATTGTGATTCAAATTCTATTGACAAAGATAAAAATTTGAAAAAGATAGGATTTTTATAAGGTTAAAAATGTCTTCTGTAGTCATACTTCGAGAGCTCCTGATGAAGCACCCTGTTTGACTATAATACGATTCTCATTATAATTAAACTGGAGATATTTCTGGTCCCACTCTTGTCCTTAAATAAGATGGCATTATCCATACCATCACAAATACAGAGACAATTTTGATATCTGCTAAAATAAATGCATTATTTTTTTGACTCTGAAACATTAATTTCTTAATACTCAGAGAATTTAAAAAATACTACTAATGTATGTTATAAAAATCTTTCTTTTTGGGTCTGGCTTACCTCACTCAGGATAGTGTTTTCTATTTCCATCCATTTGCATGCAAAATTCAAGAATCCCTGTTTTTTACTGCTGAGTAGTACTCTAATATGTATATATTTCATACTTTCTTCATCCATTCTTCCATTGAAGGGCATCTAGGTTGTTTCCAGG
>NC_022023.1:23718974-23729850 GCF_000317375.1 Microtus ochrogaster
TTTATTTAAAATATTTTTCTACATAGAAAGTAATCTACACTGTATTTTGTATCAAAATTTCAACTCAGCACTGACGTTAACAATCAGATTAAAAGTGATACCCTAAGAAATCTCCATGTTCTCCTTAGAAAATGCATCAAGCACACAAAAGGAAGTGAGCCAAGACCATCTCAGTTTTCAAGGGGAACCCTCATTCAAGTCTACACACCAATACAAGGTCTTTTATTTCTGGATGACTCTACAAATGAGATAATTCATAAAGTGCCCCCATCTCTTACAGAACAATGGTCATATAGCCCTTTGTTTTGCCCGGAGATTTAAGGTTAGCTGTTAAGAGCCAGAAATCAGCCACGTATTTCAGGAAAGCACCAAGGTTGTCAGTACACACATAGTCCACTTGAAAATGGTGATGATTATTACTGTGTTTACCTCTTCTTACTGGCCTTGGCATCTCAATCTCTTACTCTTAAATAAACATAATGAAGAAAAGAGACATTAGTCTTTGCTTCCCAGAGACCCAGGCTGGGGGTGTGGGACGTAGAAGTCATCTTTGTATCCATTACTGCACTCCAGGCACATGATTGAATTGTTGCCTCTTTATTTAAGTTATAAAGGAAGATTTTTCTGACATTGCTGTCATAGTCAAGATTTAGGAAACATAAAAATTTAAGCATTCTCCTTTTACCTGAATGCAAGAGAATTCACATAATAGAGGTGCCTGATTTCTATATTTTTTTTCTGAGCAAAATCAAACAGGAAGTACAATTTTTTTCTTTTTGATTGACTACACAGAATTATTATGCATTTCCAGCATCATAGTGTACATTTCATAGAATCCTGCTATCTGCTAGAAGACCTAACATTTGCTGTGATTTGAGTATGGAGTTTCCTCCAAGAGATCATGTGTTAGGGGATTGTTCACAGGATCTGGTGCTACTGTGGAACAGTAAAATCTTTGGAGCCTGGGACCTATTTGGAGAAAGTTAAGTTTTAGGGGCTTGATATTGAAGGGAATATTGGCACTTTCCTTTCTCTAGTTTGACCTTCTGTGTTGCTATGGAGTGAGCTTTTCCTTTATTATACGCTCTGACATGATACACACATGATACACGGCACTGCCTTAGGACCAAAACAGAACAAATCCAAGAGAACATGGACTGAGCCTCTAAAATCATGAACCCCAAACAGTTTTTCTTTCTTGGGCATGACATTTCAGTTCCAGGCATTTTGTCACTGTGACATAAGCCAACAGATAGATTATTCCTCGTTAGCTATCATGTCTACCTTCTACCATTGATATGCCTAGCTCACATCTACAAATAATGTGTCTTTTTTTACCTTTGCTATAAACTAATTTACCCCTGTGCAGGACCTCCAGGGTGAAGTTAAATAGATGCAGGAAACACAGTCATCCTTCCTCAGCTCCTCACCCGTAAGTTCAGTCCCACAGGGAAGCTTTTTAACGCACTCACTGTGAGTAATTATTTTAGATTTCATATATATCATTAATCAAGTATAGAAAATGTCTTTTCTAGTTTGAATATAGCTTTTGGCAGGGAGGTGTTTGAGTCAGGGTTTCTTTTTGTAGCCCTGGATGTTCTGAAGCACATTCTGTAGAGCAAGCTGGCCTCAAACGTGGGGATTTGCCTGCCTCTCCCTCCCAAGTGATGGAATTAAAGGCATGGACCACCATTATACAACCACTATATATGGATTTAATAAATTGAATTTTTAATATTATCAAATGTTTTAATAGGGTCACAATATATCTTTTTATTTTTTGTTTAGCTCAATTCTATTAGAAAGTTGCTAAATGTTATGCATTTAGTAAACTTTGCATTCCCAGAATAAACTTAATTTTGTTTACTCTTTACTTATAGCTTCTGTTTAATTTACAAATCTTTCACCTTGATTTTGTGATTCTAGTTTTTTGATGATTGGTTAAGAATTTGCAGTTTTTTGTTTTATTTATTCATTTTTTATTGATTTTTATTGAGCTCTACATTTTTCTCTGCTCCCCTCCTGCCTCTATTCTGAATTTGCAGTTTTAAAAATGTTCCTATTATACATTTACTCAAAGATATTGCTGTGGTTAAACTTGATGCTCAACTTGATAGCAGTTAGAATCATCATAGAAACAATACTGTGGGTGTGTCTACAAGGGTGTTTCTTTATTACATTATTTGAGGTGAGAAGTCCTAGCTGATATATGGGTGGCATAGAAGGCGAGTCTAGACTGAATAAGTAGGTGACATCAACATGAGTGTCATTTTTTTCCTTTTTGACCACAGATGTAATATGAGTAGCTGTTTTGTGTCCCTGCCACCAAACCATTGTGGGGTGTACCCTCAAACCATGAACCAACATAAACCCATAGTTTCTTGTTTCTTTTGTAAGAGTAATGAAACTACATCAAATAATGAAAATTGTTATCAACAATGGGGTAATTATTGTGAAAAGCCAAACCATATCATTCCTACGCCAAATAGTTCATGGGAAAATGTGGAAGAATTTTGAATGTTGAACACAAGAATCCCTTGAATATCGTAACCTTCCTTGCAGGAATTTAAAATACCAGAATGCTAAACACCAATAATGCTAACAGTGGAGCTCGTGAGGTTCCAGAAAGCAAGAACTCTGTTAGAAAGTGGGCTAGAGGCCATTTGGGGCTCTGTTCTGGCTGCGAATCTGGATGCATTCTGCCTGTGTCCTGAGAACTTGAGTGAGGTTGACTAAGGAGGGATGGGCTAATTGGTTTAGAGAAGGGAATGGCAAGACAGAATAACATTCAGAATGTGATATGGGTACTGTTTCATTTCGTTCTACAACAGGAGACCCCAATGTGGAGCCATCAGATATGTAAAGTTTTGTAAATAAAAGAATGAGGTTCATTATCACAAAGTAGTATCAAAAGCAGCTGCATATGCTAAAGAGATTATTGCCATTAAAAAGACAAAATGCTCTTCACAAGGACTTATCCCTGAGGGTAAAAACCTATCTATCAGAAACTTGATCCTGTGAAAATGAAAATTAATATGAAGGCAGGAGTACAAACTGACATTATCTTTCTAGGTATTTCTTGATCAAAATAATCCACCCAGGGGAGTGTTTCTCCAGGTCAGCTCAAAAATGTCAATTGTACAATGGGACCATGGGACAAGCTCCACCCCTGACTTGCAAGAGAACTTTGCAGCGTTTTCCACACATCACTGGTTTTTCAAGTATGAAATATACAAGACTAAAGGTGTCATGAAGTCTTGCACCACAATTCAGGAATCCACTGAGGGAAGACAATATTTGACAGAATCAGAGACCCAGAGAGACCGTTGAATGACACTGTGAAGGTAAAATCTTAATTACAAAGGATGCTACAGGATTCTAGAGACATTGGCACCATGAGGCATATGTTGAGAAAGGTGTATACATGTAGTGGTGCTGGCTCACAAGAGGCTATCTATATTTCAGGCCTCAAACTATGGAGGCAGAGCTAACTAAGCACTTTCGAGATTCCACCAGGAGGCAGAGGAGGAACATGGAGCTGTAGGATTTTGGTTCTCAATTTTTTTTTCAGTCAAATTCTTCTTTGTTATATCCTGTTTCTCCCTTTTAGAATAGGAGTGACGCTGTGCCATTGTATATCAAAATAATGCATTTCTTTTTTAAAATAATCTTTTTATATTTTGGTTTTTTTTAGACAGGGTTTTTCTGTGTAACAGTCCTTGACTGTTCTGAAACTTGCTTTGGATACAAGGCTAGTCTCGACCTCACAGAGATCCACCTACAACTGCTGGGATTAAAGACAAGTGCCACCACGATCCAGCAAAATAATGCGTTTCTAAAGTAGAATCTCACACTTAAGAAATTGTCTTGAATTTCAGAAGACTTCCTGTACTTTGAACTTTTGAATACTTAGAAAAAAGCTTTTTTTAAAGTTTTGGGTGCTTTTGAAATTGTTCTAAATGTTTTTACATTATAAGAAGACCATGAGCCTATGAGAGAAATTTGGGGACGTTTATGTCTAAAAATAATACATATTTATGAAAGCATACAAGAGTAGACTTGTATGATGATTAAATTTATGTTATTTATGACCATCATAAGATAGAGAGGAAGCCATTGAGCATATCTATGAAGAAGAAAGACCAACCCTAAATGTGGGCAGCACCATTCCATGGGTTGGACCATGACTGATTAACTGGAGAGAGTGTTTGTCCACATTCCTAGTTCTTTGCTTCCTCACTATAGGCTTCCTGTGGCTGATTTCCTCATTCTCCTACTACTGTGGCTTCTCCACTAGGGGCACTATACACTCAAACTGTGAGTCAAAATAAACAACCTCATTCCTTACATTGTCTCTGTCCGTTAGCTGTTTTATGACAAAAGACATTATTAGAGTTATGATGGTCTGGTTAAGCAAGTTAGGGAGTGTTTCATTGCTTCCAACTTTTGGAAGAAGTTTTCAAAATTGACATTAATGATGTCACACAAGTGGGATTGTTGCCCAAAAGAGTACAAGCTTTAAATTGTGACCAACAGAATTAACTAGGTTTCAATCTCGGTCATATAATTTACACACTTAAAGCTGTCATTAGAATCTACATTTCTAAATGTGTGGTAACTGTGTTTCCAGACCAATACTGATACCTGACATGTGTGTATTTAGTGTGCAATTAAAAATAAAAACAATCTTGTTCTCAGAACATGCATAAAAAGTTGGATGTAGTGGCACAAATTTGTATGCCTGGCACTAGGGAAGCAGAGATACAGGCATCCCTGGAACTTGATGGAGCGGTTTCCTGGGTCAATTGGTAAGCCCCAATTTCTAACCAAAAAACTTAGCTCACAAAGTAAGGAAGATGACATCTGGGTTCACCTTTAACCTCCATATATCTGAACACACACACACACTTACACACAATACACACACCTTTACTTCTACACACACACATTCCTACTCTAGATACATTAACTATGTCCAACTCTATCACACACACACATATACACGCTTCTGTTATGCATACCTCTACAGCATAGCCACCATTGAGAAATGATGATTTGATGAAATGGTATGCTTTGATAGCAGTTACTGCAAGTATTCCTTCATCCCTCTTCCCTGACATCCTGGTGTACATTTTCATTATTTGTTCACTTAGAAACTTTAGAATCGGGCCAGTATAATGGAAGATTTATATTAGATTCTAATGGTAATTATATTGCAGTGATAAGGCTTGAAGGCCATTGCTTTTGTATGAACTCTTTGAATTAAGCAATCACTGTTATTTAGTTAGCTTATCTTTTCTTTATTTCCTTAATTAAAAGTTTCCTGTTAATTTTATGTGCCTCTTCAAGGTATTTCCTGAGTTCTTACATAATTAATCCATTCATATGAATGGGTTTATTTATACATGCATATATATATATATATATATATATATATATATATATATATTTGTGTGTGTTTGTGTGTGTGTGTATACACACATAAATATATTTTTCAGACAGTTTCTCTGTGTAGCTCTGGCTGTTCTGGGACTCACTCTGTAGACCATGCTGGTCTCAAACTCACAGAGATCTGCTTGTTTCTGCCTCCCAAATGCTGGGATTAAAGGCATGTGCCACCACCAGCTGGCTCTATATAAAATATGTTATAATAAATAGTACAGTCAATATTATAAACTTAGAGTTTGTATATAGTTTGGTTCTAATGTACCTTTTGATATTCTAGCCCTGTTTTTTATATTGAATTTTTTATATTGAATTTTCATCACCTTAATGTCCATAAGACTATAATTTTTACAACAAAAGCTGTTGATGTTAATTTTAACTCATTCAACATTATTTTATATCCTTTAACTGTGAATTTTGTACTCTAGTTGGTTTAAACAATTTTATATAACTTGGAGTTTTATCTTCTCCTCTTTACTCCAATCTTTTCAACAAAATCATCTTACTTTCAATTTATCTCATTACTGTTAAACTTTGCAAAGATGTTTTAGAATTTATATTTATAATGATACCAAATTTAAGGTATATTCCCTAAATGAAACATTCAAAGTTCAGAAATTACCAGTATCACTCAGTAACCCCGAAAGTATTTATGTTCTATTAACTTTTTAGATAGGGGCAGTTTGAATCCGAACTTCTTACCTGGAACTGTATGTAGCCTATTTCCTTGGGTCTGGGTGTTCTGGAAGAGTGGGGCATACTTGTATAATGTGAAAGTCTCTGCAATAATGAAAATGGCCACCTAGAGTGATTGTTGAACTGCACACTCAGCACCATTCTCATTTAGAAGCAATCTACGTGGTACATGAGCAACAGGATCAGTGATTCTACTAGATCGGGACTTAGGTTAGTTGATTCATCAAATACAGTTCTGGCTGTCAGTAGCTCTATATAGCATGAACATGAGGGAAGACCCAAACGTCCATAATCTTAGCCAACTAAAGTTGTACAGGTGCATAAAGAAGATGTGCCAAGAGTGCACATCCGTTCTGTGTCTCTAATCTTTGTGCTGGAACAGATTCAGCATTACACCATTAAGCTCGAAAGATTTTATAGATGTTTTATGATATTATGAAGTTCCTTTCTACTTTCAATTTTTGACTGACATAAGCACAAATGTGGATTCCATTCATTGATATTTTGTTACAGACAACTATGTTCTGAGAATTGTCTTCAATAAAACATTTTTAGAATGACTCAAGAAGGATTTAAAAGGCATCATATATCATAAGAGCTGTGGTTTATTCTAGGAAGACAATAGAGTTTAAACAGGCCCAGAGTGGTAGGTAGTTCAGTGGTGGAGGGCTGGGCTTCATGGAGGAGGCTCTGTTTCTGTCCCTGGACACGGGAAGAGCTATCATCGTAGAATGAAAAATTCAACATCAATCACATCAATATATACATGAAAAGCATCTTACAGAAATGAATACACAATAAATATGAACAACTTGAGAAAATTATGTTATTTCAAAGTTTCACAAAAGCATTAAAAAAACTGAAGTGGAAGAAGGTTAGAGGGTAACATAGGAGTTGGTTTTTTCTTTCCTTCATGTGGGATGCAAAGGATCAAATTCAGCTCACCAGCCTTCATGGCAAACATGCTTACCTCCTGAGTCATTTGGGGGCCACCACTTTCATTAGAAACACTTTGAGAGATGCAAACAGGGATAATAGCAATAAAACAACATAATAAAGACACAAAGTTCAGAATGTAGCTGGGCAGTGGTGGCTCACGCCTTTAATCCCAGCACTTGGGAGGCAGAGGCAGGTGGATCTCTGTGAGTTCAAGGTCAGCCTGGTCTACAAGAGCTAGTTCCAGGACAGGAACCAAAAGCTACGGAGAAACCCTGTCTCGAAAATCCAAATAAATAAATAAATTAAAAAATGTTCAGAATGTAGAATTAAAATATAGGTCACTTTTTTTTATACATGACTAAATTCTAAGTCCTGTACACAAATTTTTCTGAGAAATATATATTTAACCAAGTGGTAATAAATTTATCTAAGTCGAGTAGAAGACATAGTCATGCTTGTCAAAATCAAGGCAGTGTTTTCACAGTGACAAATAACAACCAGAACACAAATTAAAAAAACAGAAGATGTAAAATATCTAGGAATAAATTACAAAATATACTGAAGATTTATATTTAAAAGAAAAGTTTGCTGAAAGGAATTTGGAAAAATTAAACCAATAGTGGCACACCCAATATTATTTAAAAAATGATTAACTGATGTGGAGAAGTTAAATTGCCTTTTAAAGTTACTTTAAAAAATCCAACACTATATTTCGATATTTGAGAGATCTTACACATTCACATTATTGAAATGGATAGAGAAAAGTGACAGAATTTTCAGAACTATCCAGCTACTGGAATGGTTGTGGGAAATCTAAAGACCAACAAAGGTTTATGAATATGGATTAGAAGATAATATAGAATTTAGAATATGAATTGAAATCATGAGGGCATTGATAGAAGTAAGTATCTCTTAGGTCCAATAATGCTTTCTGTCATTTTCAATCTTTTCAATAATTATCTATTTTTAACTATTTTACTAATTGTAAAGTATAAACCAAGGTATTTTCTAACTTACTTCTGTCATACAACAAACTGACACAAATTCAGTAGTTTCAAAACAAAACCACATTTAGTTTCTCACAGTGTTCTACTGAAAAAGTCCAATATGGCATAGCTGGCTTCTGTGCTAAGCAAATAGAGGTCTCAGAAGCTTGTTCTCATCTTTCTCAGGGTTCTCTTCAGAGCTCATTGCTGCCTCGGGAGGAATTCCCATTTGTCTGGGGGTAGAGATGATGTCCCTGGTACTGTGTTGCCTGATGGTAGAAGGCTACTTTTTGCTTCGTGATATGACTTCATTTTCTGCCACAGAGGGCTACCCACTTCCGTACAGAATCAACAATGAGGCACATCTTTCTCATATTCTAGGACGTTCTCTCCTGCTGTGCATCAGCGAAACTGTAGTCTTCAGGTGTGCATGGAATTGAATTGGAGTCATGTAAGTTTGAGGGGTTGTTTTTGATCAAGACCACAGATTGGTGGCCTTAATTGCATATCCAATATCATTATTGCCAAATAACATAACAAAAGCATAAAATTTCATCATGGTCCTAATCCCTGGGATTAGAGCAGGGGTTCTAGTTCACCACTCTAGAATTCTGATTACCTTACAAAGAGATTCTAACAAATCCAGATTAATCAATAACGGGACATTTTTCAAACAAATGTTTACATTTAGGGTCAATTGATATTCTCTTCAACAAAATGTCAAGGTATTTCAACAAAAAAAGGATGGCCTTTTTAATAGATGACACAAAGACACTGTATGTAGACAATAAATTTCAGAATTACCCCCACAATGCCCAGCTTAAAATGGACCATAGGCTTAAAGAGAAACATTGAAAAGTAAAGGTTTTACATCAAAAACTTGTGAAAAGACACTTTCTGTTCAACTATGCAAGTTTCTGAGACATACACTAGTTTGTTATGGTAGCTGGCACTGAAGTTCAAATTTTCTGCTTTAGAACAGACAGCAAAGAGGATACAGAAAGGAGGTTAACCCACATCTGAGCAATAACAACTATTTTAAAATTACATATCTAAGCCAGGCGGTGGTGGCGCACGCCTTTAATCCCAGCACTCGGGAGGCAGAGGCAGGCGGATCTCTGTGAGTTCGAGACCAGCCTGGTCTACAAGAGCTAGTTCCAGGTCAGGCTCCAAAACCACAGAGAAACCCTGTCTCGAAAAAAACCAAAAAAATAAATAAATAAAATTACATATCTGACTTTTAAAAATAGTTCTAAGACATATCCTTTACAACTGAAAAATAAAATAAAAATAAAATGAAATAAAAAATAATAGCAATAAATATTTTACCAGAAATCCAAGAAACCATGAAAAGATATTTACCATCATTAGTCATTATTAGGGAAATATAGTTATAACCTCAATATGACACCACTGTGTGCCCTCCAAAACACTTTCATTAAAAAGTAGACAGTAGCAAATGTTGATGAGAATGTAGAGAAGGTAGAACACTCAAACTTCTCTTAGAGAAAGGTTGAACGGCATAGCAAATGCAGAAACCATTCTGGGAAATTCTTAAAAAAGCTACCAGTCCACATGGAAATCCAGTGCCTGGATTTTTCCTTTCAGTGACATGACCACAAACATTGATAGCATCCCTAGTCATAAATAACTGGCAAACTAGAAAACATTTTGGAGATGGACTTCCCACCATATTTTTACAAAGCTATAGAGATGTAAATTGGATATTGATTACAATTCTTAGCTTGGATAATAATATTAGCAGGCCTGAGGCAAGACCAAGAATAGCATTTCATTCAAAATTTTCAGTTGAAAGCATTTTCATGTCCAACTTTGGAGTTGGTACATAGTCTAGTTTCATAACTCTTGGCTCATTAATCAGCAGGTCTCCAATATGAGCATGCCCTTAGCAGCTGCAATGTTGCTTTACTTCTGTGTAAGAACAACAATTAGCTGACCTTTATTGAGTGTTAACTGCTTGCTGAGGCCTGGGTGCAATACTTTATATGCTTCTACTTATTTAATCCTTGTGTGCCTCCATAGATCAGTTACTATGGTAATCAAAATATTAAAGAGAGGGAAATAAAGCCCGAAGGAGTGACTTACTTGTCCAGGTTCTCTGTGGATAAAAGATGGAAAAGCAGTGGATCCTAGATCTCTGTTGCCAGAACCAGCTACTGGATTGCTACAATAACAACAATGAAGACATTAATGATAATAATGATAAGGAGAAAACCTATTTATTAGGTTACCAGAAGTTCACCTTTTGATGGATGAGTTAATTTCAAAACTAGGTAATCATTTCCAAAGACATTTTCCACATTCCAAACATAGACACAGACCTGTAGATGTCTTCCCATAATGCTAAAGGGCTGCAGTGTGTGTTTTTCATGATTTCCCCTAGGGAACCCTTTTCCAAGTATGTGCTGCCTCCTTAGTAGAATGCTTTGTCTGGTAGGCACATATGTTTTTGGGATAGTCTTTTTATTTCACTGATTTTCTAAGACTTCGCCCCTTTGGATTTAATGCAGGAATACACATCACTTTTTGAATGAGAGGCATCAGCTGAATTCTACATACAACTGCACCCACATACAACTGCATCCACATACAACTGCATCCACATACAACTGCATCCATATACAACTGCATCAACATTCAGCTGCATCTAATACAACTGCATCCACATACAACGGCATCCAAATACAACTGCACCCACACACAACTGCATTCCCCATACAACTGCATCCACACACAACTGCATTCCCCATACAACTGCATCCACACACAACTGCATTCCCCATACAACT
>NC_022023.1:23729950-23740511 GCF_000317375.1 Microtus ochrogaster
ACTGCATTCCCCATACAACTGCATCCACACACAACTGCATTCCCCATACAACTGCATCCACACACAACTGCATTCCCCATACAACTGCATCCACATACAACTGCATCTACATACAACTGCATCCTCATGCAACTACATTCCCCATACAACACACAATTCCATATACAACTCTGCTGTTGGTGTGAGGAGTTGCTGGCTTAACCTACCACGCAAAGCCTTACCTCTATCCAGGCACCCTAAGCATGAGAGCACACCTAAGGACTTGAGCTCTTTCGTCTGGGAAACAGTCACTCTCTTCTTCTTACATGCCTGTCCTGAGATTTGCTGCAAAAAAAAAAAAAATGCAAGCAATTATTTTGTTGTTGTGAATGTAAATTTCGAAAACCTGTTTCACGTTGAAGGTCAGGTGTGAATCTTGATAACAGCCCCAGTCACTGGGTACCTTGGTAAGAGTTTTTCTCAAGCGTCTCTGATTTTAGAAACCTAAATTCTTTGAAGATATTTCCTTAAGGTATTCCTCTAAGAATTAAATGCAAGCATACATATCCCTCCCTGCTGTAGGAAAGAAAGGAAGGAAGACTGGGAAGGAGGAGAAATGTAAAGAATATTTCTGTGAGAAGAGTTGAAGACAACAAAAGAGTGGTAAAGAATGGAACGAAAAGGGTCAGATTAAACCTCCCTTCACCTATGCACAACGGCCTGCCAGATTTGTGTAGGCCATCAGCTTGACCCAGACACTGTTTCTAGGGCACTCGACTAGAGAGCACTGGCATAAGGCAAATTCAGCTTGGTGTCAATGCAGATGTCTGTTCAGGACATAATTGCACACGATATTTAAGTTTAAATATCACAAATTATTACTTACACACTAATTCCTCTTCAGCAAGGCCCTCTCAGACACACCAGAAAAAAATTGATGCCCTGGGCCACACCATTCCCTAATTTTATTTGTAAATTGAAAACACGTACTGAGAACCCACAGACGTTTCTCCTCCTCCCTCCATGGCTGGCAAATGATTCAAGTTTGTGCTTGAAGGAATGAATGAACTCCCCTTTCCGTGAACTTCACATATTTTTCTAATCTAGAAGCATCTAAAATAGGTTCTTGAAATATGTATTTATGGATCATTTTGAGAGAAAATGTTCATCAGTGTGAATGTGAAGCCTTCTGCTATAAGCTTCTGGGGAGCAGAGACCAAGCCTGTCTGATTTACGTTGGGGGATATTTTGCATATTTAGGGGATTTATTTTTAATGAAAATTATATATGTGTACATAAGATATATGTAGCCTATATGTATACATAGATACGTATATACATACATGAGTATGTGGATATGTGTGTATACACATCGGTGTGTATGTATTTATATTGTTCACAGAGTTTAATGGCATCTTCCTAACTGATGGTTATAAGGAAGCCACACAGCAACCATTGACTACTTTCACTTTAAGACTATGAGGACCTCTGGCAGCGAGGGCCCAGTTCTGGTTAGACCTCTGAACATAGGACTGCCATTCTTCCCTTTTTCCTCCCCTACCTCCTCCCCCTCCTTTCTCCCCCCCCCCTTTTAAATTAGCCTCACACCGATCAAGTTAAAGAAAACTTGTTGGTTTTTTTTTTTTTTTTCCATATGTCATTTCCCCCTAACAGAACTTTCCCTGCCTAGGCCAACAGTAGTAATATAGCCGCCTGCAAGCGCATGTGACGAAAGCCTGTGTCACCATGTGTAAACCGTGAAAGGTAATTGAAAGTAAAATGTTTAATTAAAACGGACATTTCTGAGCCTGCTTGTGGCAGCAGCCATCTTGCTGAAAAATTATATTTGTTACACCAGCAACCTGGGAGAACCACGCAGAAGACGGTGAATGCCAGGTTCCATTGCAAAGTAAATGGGGTGAGAATCCGAAGGCAAGCTGGAGTTAGGGTGCGTGTCCCCAACACATGCGCCCTGGAGCAGACCACAGAGAACATGCGGACCTGCCGGCCAGAGCCGTTCCGAAGTCAGTCTTCATTATCACAAGAAACGTCCCCTTCCCTTCAGCTATCTCCCGCTCACTCACGTCAGCAATCTCCTTAACAACCGAGGCTTTCAGACGCTCTTCTCCTTCTCAACTGCCTGAGAAGTTGAGAATTTCCCTTTGGAGACCAGGCGAGCCTTTTCCCTCACTCATAAAAGCCACTGATCCCAGATAATTCAGACTCGCATGGAGACAGGCTTTGCAGAGGTTTGCAGTTCAGATGTGCAGACAGACTTTGAAAACTGGTTTCCATCTGGCATCCAAAGGGCACCTTCTCCTGCCTGGAGGTGGGGTGTCAAAGAGCGCCTGGCCTGAGCTGGGTCACCATCCAGCACGAGTCCCAGTTTCAGAAAGCCTCCTTATTGGAGAATTTCTCTGACATTTTCTAAAGGGCAAGGGAAATAAAGTTCTTTTTGGCTACATCTTTCACTTTATCCTCTAAAAACCAGCCACCAACGGGGGATCTAATCTTGCAAAAGTGTAGGAATGGTCCTTTAAAAGGACGACAGTTCCCACTTACAATATCTATATATGTGTGTGCGCACATATATATTATAACATATACAATTTTTGTCGCGTTATGAGGCTTTCTTGCTCTTTGCATGACAACTGGCTTTGCAATCTCATTATCATGGCTCAGAATGAAGGAATGAAACAGCAAAGCAACAAATAAATATAGAAAGAAAAGGTCTGCCAATGTGAAACCCATTAAAAGTGTTAATAGCAAAGCACTGTGGGAAAAAATCATGATTAGGATATTAAAACAAGTCTTATTGTCTAGATCCAGCAGCTATGCCATTTGATCAGTTTTCCTATCTGACCTTGTCCAGTGAGTTCTCTCTCTATAATATGTTCTTTATTGCTGAAGGAATGCTCTTTGAATTTACTTTCTTTATGGTGTGATTATAAATCTCCGTGACATCCCTAATGATTCATCTCTTCTGGCACCAGGCAGGAGGATAGCCACTTCCATAATGCACACGTTTCTTTTAAGGTGAAACCGGAAGGAGATTTATCAGTCAGCGCTGCCTTTCCAGGCTCCGGCTAAACTATAACCATTTATCCCCTTTCATAAACACATTTCACTTCGGTGTGCTTTCTACCCGAAATGCCCCATAACCCTTTAATGTGAGGTTTTAATTTGTGTATGGTCTGAACAATTGGGCTTTTTCTTCTGCTGAGGGACAGTTAGACAGTTTCACCCGAGCCACACCATGCAACTGAGTGATCTAGAGCCTCCTACTAACTACTCAACCACTCCACATGTCTTAATTTAAATATAATGCTTTATTGAGCCTGTGATTAGCAACTCTTTCCCGAAATTTGTAAATACCTTTTTAAAAAGAAAAAGTAAATAATCTTAAGGACATTGAAGTGGAGCTGAACCTGTTCTCTGTTTGAGCGTTCGCCTCAAGAAATGCCTCGTACTACAAGCAAGCAAGCTTGAGTTTTGTTTTTTTTTTGTTTTCCTGAGGATTCAGCCCTAGACCCCCAGTGGCAGTTGGGTGTTCATTATGAGTGGGAAATATGTAAGTGCACCGTGTAAATACCCCAAAATGTTTGTAGGGTTGAATGCCTTTCTCGTAACACATTTGTGGTTTGTGTATATGTGCAAAACAGTGATGTTTGCTTCAATGTACCTTTTCCATAGTGCAAACTAAACTCCAGGGACAGATCAAAATCCCACACATGACGAGCCAATGATGACAGAATCGCGGTCTGCAAAATTACTTCTGAACTTCAGAGGACAAGAAACACACTCGGTCCACAGAGCTGGAAGAAATGGAAGTTCTATTTTTTTTTTTCTTTCCTCGGACATATGTAGAACATTTGTTTCTGTTTTATTTCTACTGTCATAATATGATGGTTTTATTCCGTTTTTAAACATGTTTCAGCTGGAAACACTACATCTTTAAACCAGGCAACCCTGGCTTCAGTGTGAATTCCCTTGCCGCGCTCCCTCACCTTACCCAGGTGCATGTTAAATCAGTATTAATGACAATATCATTCTTGTGCGGTCATCTCCTGCCTGCAATTTGGTTTTAATTACCCGCCACGTTGTCTTTCCCCCTCACTGACAGCCATTAAATAGGGAATGACACTGGAGCCATGGTTGTGTGCAACGCTCCTCACTTCGCCAGATTTCAGCCCCGTCATAAAGCAGGCTGCAGTGCCTCCTAGTGGCGGCCATCAGAAAGGGCCATAACTGAACTGAGAATTTGCGAGCGTTTTTAGGGTTAATTTGGGGATCTGGACAGATTGTGAGGTTCACTGACTTTATATAAAGAAAACAAAAGTATAAATCAAAACCTAATTGCTAATCAAGAAACAATTATTTTTGGCAAAACGTGCTAAGTTTAAATGTAGTGATAAATTACATACTCGTAAAGTGCTCTCTGGCAATGGAGAGTGGTGACAATGGAGGATCAGAAACCGCAAATTTGTCTGAGAAAATGGAGCCGAGGAAAGTTCTTGAGGGAAATTATCCAACCAAGGTTAAGTCATGAGTGCTAAGCGCACGGTGAGGTCTATTCTTTCTCCTTTTTTCCTACACTGAAGAATTTGTCTTTCATTTTGCTTTATTTTTCTTTTCCTTTTTTCCACTTGGCAAAATCCTTTCATTTTTCTATGAGCTAAAGGCATTCTTCCAAGCTAGGAGTTCATACATCCCAGTGACCATGATCATTTATGTGCAATCGATGTGGTTTTAAAAGTCCCCCCCACCCCCGAACAAAGTTTTCTTTTTAACAGTACTTTAAAATCGAAACTGTACGAACATCCCATTAAGACACTATACAGATGCTACAGGGTTGAAGATTCTCAAGTTATGTGTGGGTAATCACATATTGTTTTAAAAACTAGCAGCTAAAATAAATCTGCAGATTTATTTATTTGTTCATTTCTGTGCACGGCACAGGAAGGGCATTGGACCTTTTGCACTATAAATTAAAAATGTCTCTCGTGAACGATACATCGCAGAGTGGGGTAATGGTAAGGAGCCAGAATTATTTGTCGATTTTCCTCCCTTCCAACTTCTTCTTGTTTTCAAGGTCTTTATTCCAAGGCTGACGGGCCACTCCCGCACAGAAGCAAGCACTGCGCTCAGTAGATTCTCTCCACAAGTATAATTACCCACTTTGCACGCTGCTAAATGGAGAATCATAGCTAACCGCTTTAATTAGAATTTTAACCGTGCATCATATATACAATAACTTGAGCACGTCCTCACGGTGCGCATCTGTGCTTATGTATTTACACTCGTGAAAACTCAGACATAAAACAGAGGTATCGATGATAAACTCCTCATTCTCCAAACCAGAGGAGCGATGTTAAACACAGATTCATTTCTGGGTACTGCTGTTTCTTTTCATAACAACTACGTATTTGCTTTCTTAGCATCAATAAGGAACTGGAAGTATTTTGTTGAAAATATGGACGCACACATTAACAACTTGAAGTAATGTTAAGTGAATGATACAGGTTGGAACCTGATTTTAAATCTTACAGAATGAAGAGATAATTAAAACTTTTTTTCTAAATAAAGTTAAATCCCCTCATACACTATTCTGTAGCATTTCTGATTTCATTCTAAAGACAATGAAAACACCATTTCCTTGAAAGTTTGTGAATTTTTAGGACTAAGGTGCTCATTTGACTCAAGCTTTTTTTTTTTTTTTTCCTTCAAAGAAAACAAACACTATTTGGTCATTTGATTGGTGCCTGGATCGATTTGTTATTTTAAGGAATATGTTGTATCATTAAATATCAGATAGGAAAATCGTTATTCCTTCCAGAAAGAAATGGGAAGCCTATACAGGCAGCGATAAAGGCTTACTGCCCGATACGGCTTGCATATATTGGTTTACAGCTATATTGAGTCCAGTTAGACTGATTTTTTTCATTCCTAATATGAAACTTGATGCTGGGAAATCTGATAAGTGAGTTTCATTTCCCTGGAAATTTATTGCTTCTATATCCATGCGCAAAGAAACAGCACAAGTAAAAACAATGGGGGCCTTTCGGCCGCACATTAATGAAGGCCACTATTTTCTCACCGAGATTCTGCGCTGGGGTGTGGGGGCGATTATCCGAGCTACTAGAACTGGAGGACACGCTCTTCCTTTTAGAGCTGATCATCATTCCCATTTGCCTGAGTGATGTAACATCAAATCTCAGGCATGTCAGATCAAGAGGGAGAGTCACCGTAAACGAGGAAAAGAGATTTGTGCGCTCGGGCTGAGAGACAGCTGAGAGCCACGTGGAACCAAGTAAGGCTCACCCTGAGAGCTCTTTGTGGGCCGACCCACCTGCTCTCTGCCCTCTTCACCCTCAGCTCCAGTTCCAGAGCTCTGGCCCCCTCTCCTTCCTGCCACATGCTCTACACATTCTGAGCACCACTCGGCTGCCCGTGCCTCCTGCTCAGTACATTACAGATGGGATAACAGAAGCTGAAGAAGTTTTCAGAGAGCAAGCAATTTCACTACATTAATTAGACCAATGACTAAAATCATTCCATAGCTGTAAAAAGGCTAAGCATCATGGGAGTGAGAGAGCGCACAAATGCTACCCATTGGTGTCTTCTCTATGCAAGAAACTACAAATGCGGTATCTCAGAGAGAATGAAATCTACGAGGAATGTCTGGATGATGGCAGACATTCCTATCAAGAAGATAGGCTTGCTCAAAGAGAAGCCACTAGTGTGACAGAACCAGGCTAGGGTTCATCATCCACCGGTTTGACTCAAAGTCAGTATTTCACCTTTTTAAACTGAGCAATAATTAATGATTTCAAGAAATATAGGCTCTTCACTTACATGTGTAAAAGAAAAATGACACAATTCCAGGTATGAGTCGCTCGGGGTAGTGGATATAGAAGACCTACCTATATCTATCATATATATCTCAGAAGGGGATTTTGAAAGCATCTAAGTTATTTTCTTCTGGGTGTGATGGAGGTGCCACTGGGAGGAGATGCAATGAAACAGGTTGTTTTTGACAAGATAGAGGACAGAATGCAGGCAAGGGATAGGAATTTGGTGAGGTTGTAAACACACACACACACACACACACACACACACACACACACACACACTGCTCCCTACAACAATCCACTTTCAAGAAGTCGATGAGGAGTGGCTACTTGTTCCTAGGCAGGCCAAAAGATCTGGACTAATCATATACATACATATATATATATATATGTGTATATATATATATATATATTCACTATATGTGTGTGTATGTGTGTATGTATTAAAGCAAATTCTTTCCACCTACTTATACTTTAAAAGGTATGAGAGGTTTTGTTTTGCTTCTGTTTGGTTGGGGCTTGGTTGTTGTTATTGGATGAGTTTGTTAAATAGCATAAGACACATTTCTTTAATGCAAGCCTTTTCAGAGTCTATTGTATCTCCATGGATAAGTGCATGAATTAGAAAGACAGAACAGATGTGTCTCCGAAGCTAATTTGACCTCAGAATTTTAAGAATTTTATGGACACACTGTCAGGATCAGCTAATAAAAGCATAGCAAAAGCTCCCGCAGAAAGGAAGGTAAATTAGAACTAATGAGCAGGAATCTTTAATTATTGAATTAAGACAGATTTTTACTCTGTAGGCAATGAAAAGTCACCAAAACTCTTTGCAAGGGCCAATGGTTTCTACTACTGTGTTAATGATAGTTCCAATCTCCAAGGCCGAGACAGCAAGAATAGCATATTCTCAAACACTGTGGGGCCAGACTTGTCAAAACAAATACTATGTGCTTCCTCCTTGGTTTATATCATCAGCTAGCATGTGCTTTGTAGTGCTCAATTGCTGGACTTCATCCAAACACTGTGGTTGGAAATAACCCACGCTTTGCAGGTTTGATGGGGGTATTGGGCTGATATTTTAATCTTGCTGAGTATCAAGGAAAAGGGAAGTAAAGAAGCCAGTGGAGATCACTAAGCAAAGACTCTCGACGGTTTCAAAGCACATATGGCATCTCCCAAGAAGAAAGCAGGAAGTGTGAGCCCAGAGCACACAGCAAGGGCTGCCGTGGGGATGTGCAGACATTTGTCTCCTTTAATTAATACTTCCAGATCTGGATTCTGAAGGCTCCTGACTACAGTCCCCCCCTCCCCAGCACACACCAGAAAATAATTTTCAGAATCCTGCATTTCCCATGGAGATTTTGCAGGGTCCTCAAGAGTATAAAAATGAAGTTTACGGTTTTACTTTAAGGACATCATCAAGTATTGAGTCATATTGATGTTCACTGGAACTCCAAATCTAACATAGAGTGCCTGAACATGGCAGGCATGATTATAAGCACGCATGTGCGTATGTGCTCCCCATGCTATCCTCAGAACAAATGTCATGATTAGCCTGACTTTATCAATTAAAAGAGCAATTTATAAGGAGTTTGAATAGTTTGCAATATTTTACAAGTCTGTATGTTAGTTAGTTAACTAGATAATGCTTAGCTGGGATTAGGTAAAACAAATTCTGAACACTAGCTATGGCCACTAGTCCCGGATCTTGATAACTGTTATTCAGCCCACATCTGGTTAAGGGTGAGGTTCACAGACACATCTCTCCTTTTGTTTCGGTGATGATGATTAGTAAGAACTAGCAGAAGCATACATACTGGGCATTTTAGCAAACATCTAAATGTTCGCCCCATCTAGTGCATGCAACTGATGTATACCACAGGACTAAGTCATATGTTCAAGCTCAGAGGACTGGCTAAGAGATGATTCTGAAATACAACTCCTTATTCTCTTGCCTATAATGGTCATATCGTAAGCCCGTATTCCCTAGCACTCTCTAAAGTAGTCGTCATGCATTCTTTACTTTTTAGAAGTTTCTTTTTATTTTTTTTTTTATTTTTTTTTAGAGTCATAAACTCAGAGATCGTTTTATTCAACTCATGCCTACCTACTGTTAATTGCACAATATAATTATATTCTGTAAAGTATGTAAATCATCTCTTGAGGATTTCATTTTATTCTAACATTTCACTACACTATTATTTCATCTATGGAGAAATCCATTGTCCCATTGTATCTTGACAGGGTTCTTTTTCATATCACACTCCAAAAGATTTACTTTTATCCAAATCATGACAGATTTTTTTTATTTCAGATCTTATTTTAACCCATTATGGCATAATTAGACAAAAGATTAATCAAATAATTTTCCAGAATTAATTGTGACACTTGGTTTTGGTTTGGTTATAAGATACGTTTTGATATATGTGTTCTTTATCTGAAACTTCTCTTCATTTATAATTTGATGTTTGCTCCTATTTATAGATTTTAGAGCCTTCTTATTTTTATGCCTTATAAAGTAGTTATACTTCATTATATTAAATTTTTTCTGTTTTTGTTTTTGCTGTCTTTATTTTAGTTTATACTTATATATTAATACCATATTCATAGTGTCTTTATAGTGATATATTAATGATTGATTCTTTGGACAAGATTGATAAATATCCCAATATATAAGCATCTATCTTTGTAAATATGTACTATATTAAAAAATTAGCAACTTTTCTAATCCAACTAGATACCCCATACATATGAAGCTTTTCAAATGAAGTAGACTTTGTAATTATAAAAAAAAGGAGCAAGAAAATTCATAGTTCAGGTAGTTTTAGAAGATAGGCGCAAATCTTTTTCCAAAACAGTTTTGTACTGTTTGTGTAACTTTGGTGATTGATCAAAGACTAAGAAAAACAGGGCTTGGGTGGCTAAAAATTGAAACTAGGTAATCCATGGAACTATGAAAAAACAAAATACTATCGTTCTGCTAAAAAAGCAGAGCAGTACAATGATTCTTAATAATATTCTACTACACTCATTGATCCATCTTTTGTAGGCATCATCAGAGAAGTTTCCTCCTGAAGTAGACAGAAACATATGCAGAGCATCACAACTGAAAAAAAGAATTAGAGTTAGAGAGACCTTGTGACATTTGGTCCTTAATGGGGAGTCACCATCAAATTCCTTTCCTAGTGTTAAGGATAATATGAGCAAAAGGTGATAGAGCATTGTTAGAGTTTATGAAGATGACAGACACTAAGGAATCAGTCCTTTTAGACAAACAGGATTCATGTTCATACAAACTCACAGAATCTAGCAAGATGCACAGGTCGACAGAGATCTCAGCCAAATAAGAATGTGCAGCATGCAAGGACAATTAAAAAATATGTAAAACTATTATAAGAAAAACAATTATTTTATATGATAGCTTAAGAAAATCAATAAACACTTCCATTTCCCCATTAATCCCCTCACGGAATTTATATACTGTTATTCTTCTCTCTAGAATCTGAGTTCCCTGTTACACTACTGGTATATATTTTTTTTTCCTTGATTTTTGCAGTTATTTCAGGACAGAAACTTACATACAAAGTTTTGAAGTGGCTAAAATGAAAAGCACCAATGATAGCCTTTGCTGGAGAGGGTGTGGAGAAAAGGGTACACTCATCCATTGCTGGTGGGAATGCAAACTTGTGCAACCACTCTGGAAAGCAGTGTGGCAGTTCCTCAGGAAA
>NC_022023.1:23741526-23746572 GCF_000317375.1 Microtus ochrogaster
AAAAAAAAAAAAAAAACAAGGTAATAGAAGTTTCTTCTATTGAGTGCTTTAAAGATGAAAACAACAAATCCCATCTTGCCCTTTATATTGTCTTTCTCTAATAAAAATAATGTGCCCAGAGGTTAGAGAGGTAACTCAGCCATTAAGAACACTACCTGCTCTTCCAAATGACCCTGGGCCAATTCTTAACACCTACTTGGTAGCTTGCAACCATCTGTAGTCCCAGATTCAGGAAATCCAACACTGTCTTCTGGAATCTGTGTGCAACCAGATATGCATATGGCACACAGACATCCATGCGGGTAAACACTTGTACATCTAAAATAGAAATAAATAAATATTTTGAAATAATAATAATAAGCAGAAAAATAGTCACAACTTAGAGATTCCCGTGTTTGTGATCAAAGTAGACAGATATTTATTAGTCACCTGCATTGCTATCATTATAATCTTCTAAAATTGTTTATTTTCCATGCTTTTCTTTAAAATATTAAAGTTTCTGAATAAACACAAATTAGAGATGAAGGTATTTTCTGAAGTTCAGATACCAATGAAGCTCAGAAACGTGTTTATGGCACGTTTTCCTGCATTGATCAAGGGGATCAGAAGAAGATAGATGCACGAGAGTAGAGGGTCCTCAGAAGACTCACTGGGTTGTCACTTTAAAGATCCAGGTTGAAAACTACACAATCAAAATGAGACTCTTCCCTCCAAATGATTCCTTACGCCTCCAGCTTTCTTTGAAGATATAAATTGAATATGTCTTTATGAACCCTCTGCTACAAAAAGGAACTGCGAAGTCAATACTACATCTACCTTCCCCTCTTTGATTAAAAATTTAAACCATTTATAACAACTCTGCTGATTTTCTTTTTGTCCTTTGCAACACTTTATCTAAATCATTAAAAAAAATAGTTGGGATGCATTTCTCAGGTTTCAGTTCACTTGTCCACATGGTGAGCCAGGACTTCCCAATGAAAGCATCATTAAGTCAAATATTATACCAGTGAGAGCATTGTGCCACTAGGTCACCTTTACTATATGAACATTTTTGCTACTCATTTTTAAAAAGTACATATAGAAGGCTGAACACCAGTAAAAGTTTTTCTTTCTAAACAAATTTTCAGAACCCTTTGTTTTATATAAACTGTTGAGGTGTGGGTGTTATTTCTTCATTTTAAAATTTGACCATGAAACAATTTTAATGTGAAATATCTATGAACAGTTTTTTTTTAAAATACCCAATGCTTTAAAATGATTTGTAAACATCTACACAACTGTTGGCTGACAACTATTATGAGTTGTATACATTTTAAAGGAATGGGGGTAAATATAACATGTGTTCAGATTTTGAAAGTACTACAAAATAAGTCATCTTGGAAAAGATTATGTACAATGTATACAATGGACAGCTGGAGTCCGCAGAACGCCTTACATACTGACTCAGTCGGAATACGCATTGTTTAAACTTTCAAGTGACGATGCTTATATAGAGCCTAAACATGGTATTTTCATGCATGAAGTACAAATTCGGAGTCTTTTAAGAAGACGTTTTAGAAATTGCTGGAATGGCTGGAAAAATAGATTCTCAATGGGAACAATACTTTGGTTTCCCAGAAAGTTCTTGTGTTTTAGGAAGGCTACAGCTGCATAAGGAAGGTGAGAATTTAGCGGTTGATTTTAAAACCAGTAGCGCACAGAAAAAATTAAAGAAGAAGGTGCTTCCATCTATCTGACCACATCCATCTTGGCTACCACAGAGCTATCAGTACCTCAGCTGGAAAGAAAAATGTACCTTCCTGCATGTTTGCTTAACAATGAACCAAAAGCATGGGCCTTATCTGGTAAGTGGCCTCAGAATTTATGAAGTTTCATTTTATTGTTATGTTATAGTTTGTATTGGGGAAAATGAGACAAAGCTTATGACTTTCTGTCAACAATAGTGCAAGAATATAAAACCAAGGAGTGAGATGCAATAGTGGGAAGTGATGGCCACTCCAAATTAGCACGCCAAATGCATGGCTAATTCAAAAGGCAGAATGACTCTTGATAAAAGCTCCAAGTCTTCCAAACACATCGCTTCCTTGGGTAGGAAAGTATAGAGCAGGTAGGTCAGGAATTATACATAAAGCAACCAAAGAAAACTCCAGCTGTTCCTTAAAATTATAATATAGAATATATTATATATATATAAAATATAAAATAGAATATAGGATATAGTATACAAGTCGGGAAATGTCCTCATGATCAAACACACTTAAAGGTACAGATAGATTCTTCCCACTACTTTAGAAATTAAGGTACCAGGCTCTTCCCCCAATGAAAGTCACATCCATTACCTTATGTTTCATCATAACAACATATATTGTAATTTTGACACACCTCCACGTCTTCTCAAAAGGATAATGAGGAAAAAATAAGTTAAAGATCTAACTCACCTTGACCCTGGAAAGAACAAAAGGCTACTTTACCTTGTGAGTGCATATTCTACTTTATATTCATAAAAATCGTTAAGCATCTACAGTTCAGAGACTAGTGAAAAGCCACCCACCCCTCCCCACACACTTTCAGGACAGCTCCAGACTTTCTCTAGAGCACATTTTACTTTGCCAAACTTTTCTGTAAACTGTCTGTGTCTTTCATCCGAGTTCTTCCCTGTGAGAAGTTCAGAAACAACCTGGGAGAGAGCATTATGCTGAAGCAACAGAAGAAGCTTTGCCCCATAAATATGACATTGACAATGATCCTGACAGAAACCCAGGTCATGGGGGCATCGGTATGGACTTCTGCTAAATGCTTTGCATTTTCTCAGCTGTTTTCTGTGAGAGGGTAGCACCAAATGGGGTCACCATGGCAGCAGTGACGCCAGGTGAGACAACTGGAGGGAGACGTGAGCTGTGGTCAGGAAGGCAACGACTGGGTAATATAGGGACTCTGTGTCTATACGATAGAATATTTCTATGTTTATTTATTTATTTTACTCACTGATGGAGATTACCCCTGCTCCTTTCCCTTTGGTTTGATTTGTTTTCATTGGCATTTCTTGCTTGAATTGTTTGATTACCAAATCTGTTAGGTTCAATCTCAACCTGATCCCAAACCTATTTAGACCACATGTTCCAACTTATTTACCAGTTCTCACAAAGCTCTTCCTTTTTTTTTTTTCCCCCACACACAGTGATTGACAATAATTAAACATTCCGGAAAGCCTAAAGGAATTCTACATGGTGTAATTCACACAACTATACTTTTGTCCTTTTCCTGTAATCCCTAGTTTTGGTGTCCACAGTGCAGAAAATAATATTACTACCTAGTAATACAGTGATTTTTTTGTAGATTATTTTGTGCTAAAACGTGACATAAAATATAGCCTTTTGACCACTTTAGGTGTGCAGTTATTCTCACTGTTGTCTAATGGAGTCTGGGAATGTTGCCGTCTTGCACGTGAAACATTTTCTATTGAACAACAACTCCAATCTAGCTTCGTCTTAGCATTGTGAGAGCCAACATCCTGTTCTAAGTCTGAACCCTTGAAGTCAAGTTCCAAGTGAAATCAATCACGCAGCTTTTTGAATCTTTGTTGTGTTTATTTCTCTTATTAACTGTCCTTAGATTTTCTCCATCTTCTAGACCGGCAGGATCTCTTTTACAGATAAATAACATTCCATTTTAAATACAGTATTTTCTTTTCCTTTCATGTATTGGTGAGCATTTATTCTATCCACTTCTTGAAAGCTGTGATGAGCATACAGGTATGTAAATAATTATGTAATATTAACTTTTCAATTCATCTGAATACACGCCCAGAATAGGATTACTTGATATCATTGTATTTTATGTTAATTTTCTATAGGACTGCTTTCCATAGAAATGAAACTATTTTGCACACTTATCAATAGTGTACAGGGCCTCCATTTTTTACCCTTTAGCAAATAGTGGTATTTTGTTGTATTTTGTGTTTTATAATACCTATGTCTTAAGAATTTCTTACAGGTATATAATGACATTTTATCGTTTTCACCCTGCCCCCATTTTCCTTACTCACTGTCTGCTACCTGCCAGGTCACTAAATCCCTTCTTTTCACAACATGCTTCTTACTATCTGCTTGTGTCTTTACTAATTTTGCTTGCTTGTACAAACAACTGAGTTCAAATGTGGTTACTTTCATCATGATCATGGCTGGGAGGCTACTAACTGAAACATGAGAAACTTAGCAGTAGCTACACCCCTAAAGAAAATGATACCCATATTCCAGAACCAACAGGTTTAATCTGCATTTATGTTGAAAGCAATTCCTTATATGGAAAGATTTAACACTGCCCGTTTTCTTATTTTTTATAGGCTTAGATTTTTGCTACTCTACTATTGTCTTGCCTTGTTTCTTTGTGTTTTCTAAACACAACGTCTTGTGACTCCCTCTTTTTTTATATATTAGGGGATATCTTTATTCTTCCTTCATTTATGCAAGAGTTTTGGTAGCTACTCTTGAGTTGTCAGCGTCTTTATTTATTTTGCTTGGTAACACTTGAAATAAATCAGCTTTTAACATATAAATTTGATAATTTCATTGATAATGTCTTCAGAGATAATATTTTTCTGAATTTCTGAATTTTAGATTCTCTCTTCTAGATGATTATCAATTTGATCATAATCTGTTTTAGTTGGGACCTATTATCTGCCTTCCCCTTGCCGGAGTCCTTTGTCCTTCTTACATCTGTGTACCTATCACTTTCCTGAGTATTGAAAGGTCTCCGGTTGTTTTCATCTTCAGATATGTTCTATGCGCCAATATTTCTCTCTTCCTTTCTGACCCATATAACATGTGTATTAATCAACTCTTTGATGTCTTTGTATCAAATAAGCCTTTGTGAATTTTTATCCATTTTTCCTGTTTCTTTATATATTAAATTAAGAGATTTCAATATAATTTTTTGTTTGGTTATTATACTCTTCAGCTCCAGAATACCTCCATTTTTAAAAAATATCTGTTCCTTTGTTGGCAATCTCATATATATATATATATATATATATATATATATATATAT
>NC_022023.1:23746672-23755887 GCF_000317375.1 Microtus ochrogaster
GTTGGCAATCTCATATATATATATATATATATATATATATATATATATATATATATGATATACATATATATATATATATATATATATATATATATGTATGTATGATATACATACATACATATATATATATATATATGATTTTTCTAATTCCACTCAGTCATCTTTCTGGCATTCTATGATGTGTTGTGTTTCTTTAACAGTAGTTTCTATGTCTCTGTCATGCAGTTCATTGGTGTCTGTTTCTTTAGAACCAACCAGTTTTTGAAACTTTAGTTCAATCCTTTTACTGACTACATTACCAGTTTCTTCAGGTGCCGCATTATTACTAATTTTTCTCTAAAAACGGTTACTTCTCTTAATCTTTGCATCCTCTGGCTTTGCACAGATGCTGACATTCACTGAACAGCATTGTGGGAGAATCTGTGGTCACTGTAAACTAATGGGAGATAACGTATTTTTGCTCAGCTTTAGAAGAATAGCTTCAAATTAGAGAACTGTGCTAGTTTATTTTTCAAGAGCCTCTGTACGTCTGCTCCAACTCCATTACCTGTCTTGAGATGCTCTCAAATTGCTTTTACTGGTACCTAAAAATCAGGCCCATAGTCAAATTGAAATACACAAGTCACTTGGGTGATCTGTACACTGGGAATTTTATTTTAACACTGACATTTGTCTTTTCCTGGGCTGATGTGAGTTTTTAAATTTATTTTCTTCATCACGAATAGCCAAACTAATATTTTTTTCTGCAGATTATTCTCCTAATAGCACTAAAGAGTATGGTAGTAATGCCGCCCAGTTAAATAATGTTACTATAAAAGGTGTTCCATTCTCTCTATATTCATCTTTGGTCCTCCATTTCTACATATCATTTCTGATATCATCTGGCCAGAATATCCAATATCCTACTTCAGTATTTCAGTTTTCACTCAAATAATTCTTTCAAATGAGCCAAACCTAACTTTACAACACTTTCCCCTCCACCGCATACAAACTTATTCAGGTCAAGGAGTAAAAGGACTCTGTTACAAGGCTCTTCATTTCCCCTCTATTCCTGCTTCTCCTGTGGATGATATTTTAAATTCCCATATCATATTGACAATTATATCTTAAATATTTGGTTAAATAAGTTTCTTCATGGCACCTTTGAAAGTACCCATTCATCTTTAATTCACTCTTCCTCCTCTTGCATATCCCACAATCACTTTTCTTCACGTCTGGTGCATTTCTGCTCATCAGTGCTAATAACAAACTAAGTGAAATCAGAAAGCTTAAAAGTAAGGGCGGAATAGAAAGAATTCTTGTAAAACTCTGAACAAAGGGGTGAACATGAGGCGATGGAGCATGAAGGGCCATCGACATCCCAACACTCCACTTTATTATTCTTCTGCTTCCCATGTGGTTTCTATCTACTGCTTGTGAATAATGTCACTGAGGTCTAGTTCACAGTAGGGCTAACTGAGCGCGTTAGAAGACTCTGACCCTCAACTATGAGTTGGGGCTCAGGTATAAGTCTGGGATATGATTATGTCTCCAATCTTGACCCAGTTCAGGAAATTAGAACCTGACTGGCTCCACATACCGCCTCACAGGTGGCAGGCTTGTTACCTGTTTTTTTTTTTTTTCTCAATCCAACCTGCTGTCTCTGACTAGAGAGCAGACACAGATGTATTCACCAGACCAGTTTTCTCCAAACTTCAATAGTGTTGTATCATTACTACTTAGTTTCTTCTCAACTGGTTGTATCTATATCAGGAAACAAGTCATTTGAAAAATATTTTGAAACATTAAAAACTTGATGACTAATATGGACTGGTCAGTGGTTACTCTTATGTAAGTGGAAAAATACAGCCATGAGACTTACTGTGAATTCAAACAAAAGAGTCTAATTTAAGCTACATATTTTTCTAAGGTGAAATCTGAGTTAAGAGTTCCCACTTATTTCTTAAAAATTAAATAGGGAAAATAACTGACTATCTAACAGAATGACATCCAACCAACTATCTCTTCTCTTTTTCCCCACTTTTTAAAAAATTTTTGATAACTAGTGTAATGGAATCGATTTGATTGGATAATTTATTTGTAGTCAATGGTTTAAGATGATATCAGGGTGCTAATTTCCACTTTTTATGGTTATTGAACCATCATTCTGCATTGTGGGAATGACAGCATTAATTCCGTTTCAGCCAAGAAAAGAGCACTAGCATTACTTGGTTGTGCTTGGACTTCCATGTCTGAAGGGGACATGCAGAATGGAAGATTCTATGTCTGTGTCTTCATGAATCACTTGGAAACTGCTCTATCCATTTACAGGTGGGACTATTTGATTTCCTTCCCAAATTTAGCTTTAAAGCCTTCTCTGCAATCTTGTTCTAAGCCAAATGATATTCTTTCCTTTGTGCACAAGTGCAGGACATGGGCTTCTCACATGTTCATTAAGGTGGCCCTGCAACCAAGAACTGCAATTCCTTGGTGACTCATTTGGCTCCGAGAGGTTAGGAACTGGTGAGGTTTGAAGCAGTCATTTGCAGAATCTGGTGAGAGTAAAGGGCAAATTCATTTGTGAGAAAGAACATTCCCCCCCCCCACCCCTTTCCCTTTGGCTTTAAGGTTTATTTAGAATTCATGAAGTTGTATCTGTACTAAAAAGCTTTGAACCATTAAAGAGAATTATTTAACAAAATTTCTAAAAATGCCAGTGCAAATTGGTTTGTCTCAAATTCTGGCGCTTTGTGATTTTGCCACCGAGAAAAGGGCTTGAAAAAAAAAAAGCTTAAGGGAAAATATGAATGTAATAAATATTTCATTTTTGTAGCACACCGTGCATTGTTCTGCGTTTCAGCCCTTGCCAGCAGTCAACACAGTAGTAAATTCCAGCACCTGTGGACCTGTTTCGGTAATTTATGATTTCCATTAGATTTCCGTTGGAGATGGGCTACAACAGTTCAGGCAAGTTCATGCACCCCAGCCATGGGAGGGGTTAGCCCGAAGCTCTTCTCATATGTGGGTTTTGGCAGCAGGCACACTCTTTGTTGTCTTTTTATTTATTTTTCTTATCATTGATATCACTTGGGGCTGCTCAGAACACCGTCCCGAAGTGTCAGAAAACAGAGAGATGTGAAGTCATCTACCACTGTGGAGCCATGGCTTGCCATAGTCTGTGATGCTTTCGTTCACTCGTTCAGCAAAAGGAACCCGTATTCCTTGCATTGTGGGTACACAGATGAGTGAGAGTTGACTGCTAATTTCAAGATCTACAGAAAGGAAACCTCATCCAAAATAAGCGCTGCCGAGTATTACATCACAAGTCGGGCACAGAAGGTTCTCCAGCTTCATATGGTTAGACTTAAGATTTTTCTGCTTTACAGTAGTGTGAAAACACATGCATATTACCATTCTGTTTTTATATTTTCAGTCCCATATCCAATAAATTGTGTGAGTCATTCAATGTTGTACTGTAAGCCGGATTTTTGTGTGAGATGAGTTTGCTTTTTGCCCACCTGCAAGATCATAGTATCAGTGTTTTGCGCTTATGGTAAATAAGGCAAAGCTAGGATGCTTCACAGATTAGGTGTAGGAAATGAATTTTCAATTGCAGTATTTTCAACTTAATCATAGCCTTTTGAAGACAGAACCTTTAAGTTAATAGTAATATAAAAAATCTCGGCACAATTAAACAGGGAGTAACAGGTACTGTAACTCTGGACCCCCGAGTAGTCCCATTTGAAATGGCAAATAAAGTAGAAGAGCTGGTCCTGAAGACAAGAGACAGTCCCTGTTGTGGGCAGAGGAACCAGTCACAGCAGGCTCAGAAGCAGGAAGCATACCTTGTGTTTACATGAGATGGAGAAGACAACCAGGTCCCCACCAAACAGTCAGATGCCCCATTGCCCAGAGCACAGTGAGAACCTAGAGGATTTAGTGTGATCATCAGTTACTCCATGACTGAGCACCAGGAAGCTATGCAAACCAGACTCCCTGGAGCAGGATTTTGGAGAAAGCTGTCACATGAAAGAAATAACTGCTCCACCCTCCCTTCTCCCCACCGTTATGCTTCCCATGATGTTAAGGCGATCTTATCTATTTCCACTTCCCAGGTGGATCTATATATAACAAAAAAAATGTGTAAAAAAAAAAAAAAGAACTAACTGGAGATCTACAGAAGTGGTCCATCCTCTTCAACTGCACAGACTGAACTGGAGGTCTATGGAAGTGGTCCATCCTCATCAGTTGCACAGACTGAACTGGAGATCTACAGAAGTGGTCCATCCTCTTCAACTGCACAGACTGAACTGGAGGTCTATGGAAGTGGTCCATCCTCATCAGCTGCACAGACTGAACTGGAGGTCTATGGAAGTGGTCCATGCTCATCAGCTGCACAGACTGAACTGGAGGTCTATGGAAGTGGTCCATCCTCATTAGTTGCACAGACTGAACTTGAGGTCTATGGAAGTGGTCCATCCTCATCAGTTGCACAGACTGAACTGGAGGTCTATGGAAGTGGTCCACCCCCATCAGTTGCACAGACTGAACTCAGTTGTGTCACTGCCTTATCGCCTTCCACTGGACCCATTTTTGCTAGGAAAGCCATTTAAGAAAAGAAAGTCTGTGTGTGCATCACTCTATGTAACTGCTAATAAGAAAATATGTTATGTCTACTAAAAAACTTAATATGGTTTGATTTCATCTCTTCTTTATCTGTGGTCCTATGACTGCTAGAAAAGCAACAACGAAAGTACAAATGACTGCTTAAAATGAAAATAGCACTTTTTGTCTTGCAGATTTTGTTCAACACTATGATTATCCATAACTATACAACACTGAATAACTATCTAAATTGGAAGTGTAATGCTCAACACAGAACAAGCTTGAGACTGAAAATTGAGTAGTCGTTACAAAGTTTATGAGGATTTCTTAATTCTTATAAACAGCATCTCCATCCTTAATTTGAAAACATACGATGCATTCAAGCCTAAGTTATTGTTCAGTTAAGCTGAAGATGTTCATAATGAAGGGAATACAACATTAACAGTAGAGTTTTTGATTTGTGAATTTTTTACTTTGATTAATTTTTTCTATTAATAGATAATGAGTCTGCTTTTATGAAACAAGAGCCACACTTTATGAAACGTATTTGATACTGAAAAACAGTAAAAACGAGCTAGTGGTACATAAGAGTCATCAACCCATTGAAGGTAAGAGGATAGGACAGAAGTCACAGACCAGCAGGGGCTGCATCGTTTGTACCCACTTACATCTTTCTATACTATGCTTGGTTTCCAACTAGGGCAAAAATGATGAAGAGTCTTATTAGAAAAGGCTGATAGAGTAGCTGTTTCTGCTCATCCTCAGAAAGATGCTAAGACTGGGAATTTTAAATGATATAAGCATTCATCCTTGATGGATAAGTCCTGGCTCCATTAGCAGGGAACTCCCCTAAAATGTACAATTTTGACCAACTGTAATTACACTACCCATTTTTGCTGTTTTTCAGATATGCTTGTCTCTTCTTAAGTTTCCATTTGTATAACCCCAAATTGCTTGTCCACTATTTTCTAACAGCTTCTGTCTGCCTGGGAAAAGATACAATCTCACCAATCCCACTAAACAAATATCTGTGTCTATGAGAGGAAGACAAGGCAGAGAGCTGGCCCTGTCTGTCCCCAGACTCAGGGGAGGGAACTCTGACTATTGGTTCAAAGGGTCCATGGTTAGTGCCTTTGGGACTCTTGTTTAAACAAAATTAAATTATTTACTTCATTAGAGAATTTCTTACTTATATGTTTCAGATTCACAAATCTCTGAGGAGAAATGAGTGGACAACAATTCCCAATTTTATCTGACTCAAACAAAGTCCTTCCTATCCCTAACAGAAGGTTTAAGTTCACTTTTATAAGTCCTCTGAACACTGGTGGATTTTCAGGGCACTCATGTCTAGCTGGAATGGATTCTCACGGTGTGAAGAATTCAAACAAAAAAATAGAAGCCTGGAAAATGAGTCAGATGCCAGAAGCCAGGTCGAACAGGAACTTGAGGGCACACGGGCTTTGTGGCCCAGAGTGGGTGGTTTTGTGAAGTTTGGCTTGCATACTTTGCTTCTGCAGTTCAAGTTGCTCAAAAACGATCAGGTTTCCTTATGCAATTTTTGTACATGATGAAGAAGAGAACCAAATAGGTTGACACCTGGCAGTCTCCATGGATGCACCATGTGTCTCAAGAACATGGGTTTCCACTAAGTTACAGTAGGAAACCTGCCTCCAGACAACAGCTTTCATGCATTACAGGGTATATACATGTAGCTAAACTTCTTGTGGCTAATGCTAAGGTGAATAACTGTTTTGTGTTCTCACTCTATCAAAATAAATTTGATTAGAAACAACAGAAAGGCAAATCATAAGTGGCTTTTAGACGTAAAGTAAAGAAAAACCAGACTACAGTCCACAGCCACACAGCACCTAGGCAACAAGGAGGGTCTAAAGATACATGGATCTACATAGGAAGGAGAAAAAGACAAGATCTCCTGAGAAAATTTGGAGAAAATTGGGGGGGGGGGCACGGGATAAGGTAGAAGGGCTGAGGGGAGGAAGGAAAGGGAGCAGAGAAAAATGTATAACACAATAAAAATACTAAAAAAGTTTTAAAAGTCAAAAATAAATAATAAACAAACAAATAAATAAATGTGATGAGTAAACTTGTTAAAGAAATTATTTGCATTAGACCTGGGGTTCTTTCTTGAACATCCATGAATGAGAAGAATCAACCACTGACAATTTCCAGGAAGAAAATGACCCAATGTGTTTTGTTACTTAGTCCTATGCATGTTACCCACATGGTGTTTAGCTACGTGTACGCACTGGGTAATGCTTAAATTAAACATACTTGTCTCATCTAATATTTATCTTTTTCGTTAGTGTGAAGTCTCACAACTCTTTATCTCACTTTTTCAGATCTGTCCCTTGCACTCTCCCTACTGTGCCTAGCATAAAAAACTCTTGCTGTGGACTCAGTACTGCTTGACAACCTTTCTCCGTTCCTCCCTGGGCTTATGGTGACTAAGGCTGTGCTTTCAACATCCATGATGTCAACAATTTTAAACAGCACAGTAGTAATGCAATACTTACCAAAGTCTGCTCTGCTCATCTCCCTTAGCGCAATTCCAGTTCCACTGCGCTGCATCCGGGACAGTATCCCACTATGCATACATATCACATTTGCTTTCGGAGTTCACTAGTTCATAGACAGTAATCTAGCTAAAGCTGTACTTAAATAATAGAGATTTCCACATAGTTACTCTTAATTGTCTTATATATATTTTTTTTGGTTTGGGAATTCTTCAGCATGCAATAAAACCACAGACAGCTAAAAGCAGGTGGAAATGGGTGTGTGTGAGTAGTTACTTCTCATCAGTTCTCTTCCACATAGGTCAGGTTAGTAACTCCACCTGAGTTATTCTGACATTACGAAGAGCCACTGCTTAAGTATATAAGGTTCCACATGTCAACACCGAAGGATATTTGACACATATCCGCAACAACAGAAAACAAAATTGAAGCTATGACTCACTCCAAATACTCACCACAGATAAGCAAGGTCAACAAACTATGTCCCTCCTGAGGAGAATTTCACTTGACTCACGGGTCATTTAAACGTGTGGTTAAGAAATGAAGAACAGTAAAAATATCAGCCAATAAGACTACAAAACTTGCCAAGGTTTTATCACCCACAACTTGCCTGAGTATGTGGGAGTTTGAATGAAGGCTGTTTGAAGTTCTTCCATGGTGTAGAGGCAGAAAAAATAGCTTCGCACTGCTGCTGTGAGATTAAATTATGCTCTGTTCTCTATGACCATTCTCAAATTACCTTTTACTATTTCTCTTGGCACCCCGCTACAGAATCAACCCACCAGGCAAGATGTGCCCACTGATAGTTCTACAGGAGGAGATTCATACCTGGTACTGAAAACATGTCCAAAATCCTATGGTAGTCAGAGTCCCAAAATGAGAACTTAGTGACATTGTTTGGCTACATGGCCATGTTGTCAAAGTCCCCTCTAAATCTTTATAGCTATAGCCATAGATTTGTGCTGCTAACAGCTTTGGTCAGAGAAGTTCTTTATTGCTGTGGGGTAGTGGTGAATACCATGATTCATAACTGCTAACAGGGCTGTTATGAGTAAGTGATTATGAGTGCTTTACCCACAGACGGGCTGTCTATATGAGCATCTCCAGCTCAAAGCCAGAGAACACCATAGAAGAAGGGGCAGGAAGAATGTGAGCATCCATCAGTCAGAAAGAGTCCTCTGAAAAGTTGTCCTCTGAACACAACATGCTGTGGTACACATGAACCCACAGCAGCTGTGGTTACTACACAAGGGTTGGAAAGTATCCCGCCAGTTATAAATTCCAGCACAGAGCGAGGAGAGGGTCTTGAGACCCCCACCCTAGCTATTGGCAGTTAATGGCTACTAGGGTAGGGAGAGTCGCTTTACTTTTCCTGGGTTGACCACTAACCTATTGCCCATGCCTCAGTAGATGACCCCAAACCTTCGCACATGTAAGAAGATCGAATTTGACTTGATGAAATATTTATAAAGAAATACATGATTTTCGAAGTAGATGTATAAAATGGAGCCTAGAAAGAGTTGAACTTAGTGATCAGAATATATTTTATACAACTATGAAATTTTCACAGAATATTTTTTTAAAAAATTAAGCTAAAATAGAACTATAAATCACATTACCTGATTAGATTAATTTTTTTTAGCATAGTGCCTTTCTGATCCTTTCAATTTATTGGGATTTCTTTTTACCATTTTTGTGTTATGTTCCACAGAATGTCTCTACTATGGTTTATTGTTTTCCCCAGTGACTTGTACACAACAGGAAAAAAAAATTAGCAGAAACTTGGTGACTTGTAACAACAGAAATTTATTCTTTCAGAGTTGTGGATAATATCAGCTCAAAATCAGTATCACTGAGCATCAAGCTGTCAGCAGAGATTCATATTTGTACTACCTTGGACAACACAGTACAAAATCTGGTCCTTACCTCTTTCAGTCCTTCTGACTGCCAGGATTTGTTGACTGCTGGTTGACTTCTCCTCTTCTCCACTTTTGTCTTCATTTCTCTTTGAGTTATATTTGTGTTTCAACTCCAAACCTAGTTTCCTATCGTGATGGACCTGACTACTCCTGGAATCTTCAGGATATATTATAATAT
>NC_022023.1:23756402-23778207 GCF_000317375.1 Microtus ochrogaster
CTCGCTGAACATAGCAGACAATGAGGACTACTGAGAACTCAAGAACAATGGCAATGGGTTTCTGATCCTACTGCACTTACTGGCTTTGTAGGAGCCTAGGCAGTTGGGATGCTCACCTTACTAGACCTGGATGGGGGTGGGGGTTCCTTGGACCTCCCACAGGGCAGGGAACCCTGATTGCTCTTTGGGCTGAGGAGGGAGGGGGACTTGATTGGGGGATGGGGAGGGAGGTGGGAGGCGGTGGCCAGGAAGAGATAGAAATCTTTAATAAATAAATAAATTTGAAAATAAAAAAAAGAAATGGTGGGAAAGGCAAAGAAAAAGTTGAAAGGAATCGATACATCTCTTAAAGAAACTCCCCTAAAAAAAAAACCCAAGGGCAAAAAAAACAATCAAACAAGTAAAGCAAACAGTTCAAACAATTCAAGACTAAAATAGAGGCAATAAAGAAAATACAAGTTCTGGAAATGGAAAATCTGGGTAAATAAATGGTAACTACAGAGGGAAGCATATCCAACAGAGTAGAAGAGATGAAAGAGAGAATCTCAGGTGTTGAAGATATTATAGAAGAAATAGATTCATCAGTCAAAGAAAACATTGACTCCAACAAATTCTTAACACAAAACATAGAGGAAATATGGGACCCAATGGAAAGACCAAACCTAAAAATAGTATGGATAGAAAAAGGAAAAGAAATCCAGCTCAGAGGCTTTGATTGTTAGGCAATAAAAGCAACATATATACAGAAGAACTTCCCACACCATATACCTGCTGTGTCTCTGGAGCTGGGGTGGTGAGCATTGCTCATGGAGCTGTTGGTAAATGTACCTTTACCATGTTTGATGGTAAAGCAAAGCCACAGCAGCTGATTTAAGCTTGAGTCAACTTGGCACAATACTAGCCAGCACATCTTTGCATTCATAAAAAAGAGAAGAACGCACAAGGGTCCTGTTATCAAATCCCTGACAAACACAACTCAAAAATATTGCTGTCTCCCAAACTAAAAAACTGCCTAAGAAATTTACAGCCCAGGGAAAATATTAAAAGGCTGTGCATACTTGTAATGTATATTGTGGATGAGATTATATAAGAAAAACAAATCTTTTGAGTTAAAAGCCAAGATATTAAAAAAGCTAGCTTTCCTTTATTAGTAAAATAGTAAGCATAATTCATTATTTGTTATAAATATACCAGATGACCTACTAAAAGTAGGCAAAAGGGGTAAAATTCTACAATGCCATTACAAGTTAATGTATACTAAGCTAAACATTATTTAAATTCATTTAGTTTTGCATTTGATGCTAATTCGTTAAAAACTTCAAGCAATGTAGTTTAATTTTAATTTTATTTGTGGGGGTGCACTTGCATGACTGGTGCCAGAGGGAATATCAGATTCCAGAAACTGGAGTTATAGACAGTTTCAGTCCCCATGTTGGTTCTAGGAATCAAACCTGAGACCTCTGCATGGGTAGCCAGTGCCCTTGACTCCTGTGTCATTTCTCCAGCCCCTCATTTTTTCCCATATTCATGCCCCTCCTTTATTTTCCCCAAGATCCACAAGCCCGCCTCCCTGAAACTCTGTGTCTCTTTTCTTTTTCATCCCACAATGCCCAATTTGTTCTCTTCATATATTCTTTGGTGGGTAGCTATCCATTGGGAGTATGATCTACTCAACAAGGATCGTAGCCTTAAACGTATTTAACCTTTCCCAGCTCCTCTCAGTTGCCAATAACATCCTTGCTAGGAGTGGGGCTTTGTATCCACCTCTCCTCTGCATACAGCTAAAGTAAAATAGAATTTTATTCAGTATCTTTTATTTTTAAATTTAAATAGAATTTCATTGCTTCCACCCTTCTCTTTTCTTTTCCATTCTCTCTCATATTGTTCCTTTCCTAGCTCCCTCTCAAACTCATGGCCTATTATTCTTTTTTATACATGTATAATTATAGTACAATTATATATTAATGTATTTATGTATGATATTTTATATATTAATATTATTATATATAATTACATATTAATGTAATCATACATTATATATATAAAATAAAATCTGCTCTGTCCATTTAGGCTTACTTGTATGATGTATTTCGGGATTAAGTAGTTGATTATTTAGTATTAGATAACCAATTAGTTTTCCCCCTGAGGAAAACTATCTATCTATCTATCTATCTATCTATCTATCTATCTATCTATCTATCTATCTATGTTTCTATCTATCTATCTATCTATCTATCTATCTATCTATCTATCTATCTATCTATCATCTTTCAATAACCTTGGCTGTCTGAAGTCTAGGAGTGAAGCAACTATGAGACTTCCCCTTCCATGTTAGTACATTCATTGCTGTTGCCTTTGTTTAGATCTTTAAGCAGCCTTACTGTTTTTTTGGTTTTTTTTTCAGCTTGTAAAGTAACATGCAGATTTTTTTTCTTTATTTTTTTTTTAATTGAGAAAAAAAAATTTCCGCCTCCTCCCAGCCTCCCACTCCTCCCGCCCTCCCACCACTCCTCTCCCCCTCCCTCTCAAGTCTGAAGAGCAGTAAGGGTTCCCTGCCCTGTGGAAAGTCCAAAGTCCTCCCCCCTCCATCCTGGTCTAGGAAGGTGAACATCCAACAAAGCCAGAACAAGAAGTAGGATCAAAACCCAGTGCCATTGTCCTTGGCTTCTCAGCAGCCCTCATTGTCTGCCATATTCAGAGAGTCTGGTTTTATCCCCTGCTTTTTCAGTCACAATCCAGCTGGAAAGCAGCCTTACTGTTGAAGTATCATGAGTGTAGCTTTTCTGCCATTTCTAGGAGACTCAGTCTCACATAGAGGATTTCCTGGTGCTCTGACTCTTACAACCTTTCTGCCCTTCTTCCATGATGTTTCTGAGTGTTGGGTGCAGGTATCTGTACTGAAGCTGTACACCAATAATCACTTATTCTCCATAGTTGGACCAGCTGTGGTTTTCTGCAGTTGTCTCCATTTGGTGCAAGGAGAAGCTTTGATGAGTGGTCAGAGCTGTACTTACCTGTGGGGATAAGGATAAGTGTTTAGGATGCAGCTAGGAATGACAGTGGTTTAGTGAAGTGGCAGGAGGATGCTCTTCTTTAATATCATCACCTCACTACCCCTGAAGAGTTGGCTGGGTTTCTAGTACCAGACATGGTTTCCCTCCTGTTGAGAAAGAAAATCTTTTTAAGTTACTTTGAGCTGCTTTGGGGGTAACTGAACAGTGCAGGCAATCCAATTATAGTAATGGAAACATTTGCTAGAGATTTTGAAGAGTAGATTAAAGACTTTGATAAGGGTGATACTAGATGATTATAATGATAATATCCATTGAGCAATATGGTGTTCTTCTTCTAATTTAATCTTCACAGCACTCCACTTAAGAGATAAAGAAACCAGACCCCTGAGCACCAGAGACTTGCCTGGGGCTATTCACAAATAACATTGTCAGAATGGAAACCGTTTATGCCGCAAATCCAAAGCCTTGCTAGTCAGTGACTAACTTCAGTGATGAGTGTCTCAGGAAACACCTAGAAGAAAGGTTGACTGGAGAAGAAGGAATTACACCAAAAGAGAAAAATCGCCATGTGTATCTTGAGAGTTTTAGAAGAAATTAGTAACTACTACCTAAACTGGGAAAAAGATTAATGATTGGCTCCAATCTAAGGTTAAAACAGAATACAAGCAAAATATTTTATTTTAAATGTTTAATTTCTTCCATGATAAAAATTAGTGGTTGGTAGAGACATTAACACTTAACAAAGAAGACCAATAAAATGTTGACTTTTAAGCTATTACAGCCATAACAAGGACACAGCCATGTGTGTTTATTAAACAATATGTATTACTCTGATACATTCATCAAGCCAAACACAACTCGCAGTGAAGACACCATTTGCTCTGATGGGAAGGGGGACACATTGTGCTAATCTGATTCTGTCCTAAAGAATGAATGAAAGAGACTTCATAGGCGTTTACAGTGTGTGTTTAGCCTGCGGTTCATATTCCTGCGCTTTTCTTCATCCTCCTGTCTCATTTTTTATAGAATCACCACTAAGCAGAGTGAAAAACGTTGAAATTCCCAGCATCACTGAATAAAGGAGGTGAGCATTTTATTTATCGAGGATCTGCTCTACCCAGTGTCTCGGGTCAGTGCTGGGATAGTATGCAGTATTGATCTCCCCGGTGTGGAAGGCATCCTAGCTGAAGGTTAGCCAGACTGCCTCACAATAGCGTTTCTCCAGGCAAGCCGACTTCCTCTTTCATGAGGAAACTGTTTAATTCATAAAGCTTTGATGCTTAAACTGCTTCTGACCTTTGGTGAGCACTTCAAAGGGGAAAATTAGCTGCCTGGAAAAATACGCTGACGAAATCCATCAATTTGGGACACATGTGTTAGAGCCTGTTGAACTCATATCGACTGTTTTCACTGCGCGCCTTTTTTGGGACCCAATTGCCTTCGAGTCCTCTAATTGGAGGAAGGTGTTAATCTAATATGAAGAGTTTGGGGAGTGACTGGTTATCTACATCTCTACCTCATTAAAGTATCATTCTTATTAGTTTTGAGCTCAGAGGATGATGTGGGAAGTTGTGCCTCTAGCTTCTGTTTGTATTTGATCCTTATTGTGTTTCTTCTTCTTTTTATATTTTTTTCTTTATTGAAAATAGGTGATTTCCTCATACAATATCCTGATTACAGTTTCCCTACCTTTTACTCCATCAAGGTTTTTTTGCTTTCCCTCCTCTCTGGATCAACTCCCTTTCTCTTACTCATTAGAAAAGAACAGACTTCTAAGAAATAACTACTAATCCTGACAGAATAAGATAAAATAAGATGAAGCAAAAACTTTCATATCAAAGTTGAACAAGGCAACACAGTATGAGAAAAAGAGTCGAAGATCACCTCAGGGAGACAGAGACCTTTTTGGTCTCAGTTAGGATCTCCTAAAAATACTAAGTTAATAGCTATAACATATACACAGAAGCCCTGGTGCAGATCCATGGAGACTCCGTGTTTGCTGCTTCATTCTCTGTGCGCGCGTATGTGCCTTGCTTAGTTGATTCTGTGGGCCTTGTTCTACTGGTGGACTCCATCCGCTCTGACTCTTCATCTTTCTGCCTCCTCTTCCTTGCATTTCTTAAGCTCTAGGGGGAGGGGTTTGATAGAGACACCTCATTTAAACTCTCCTATGTTCTGGCACTGTCTTCTGACATAGTATTAGCCCAATGGCAAAACCCAATCCAGTGTTTGAAGCAAGGTTCCCATGAAATAGCTATTTTTTTTGTATAATAGTAAGGTCACAAAACTACATTTTCCATCAAGGGCTATATTTAGTCTTTGATAACTTTCATCAGAATTTTTAATTTCCCTCAGAAAAATTTGTGGTGCATATGTGAGAACTGGAAAACTGTCTCAGTGATAAGAACACTTGCTGCTCTCCCAGAGAACCCAAGTTTAAGTCTTTGAACCCACATAGTAATCCCTAAGACTATGTAACTTCCTTTTCAGGGTATCTGACTTTCTCTGTTGGTATCCACAGGCAGCAGTCACATATTTGAAGATCATACATATATGTAGACAAAACACTAAAACAAGTTTTCTTTATTTTTAAAACAATTTTATTTAAATGCCAATTGCAGTTCCCTCTCCCTCTGGCCCTCCTGCTTCCCCTAACTTTTCCCCACCCCACCCCCATCCACTCCTCAGAGAGGGTGAAATCTCCCATGGGAAGTCAAGCATCACTTGAGGTTGGACCAAAGCGCTCCTCCTGTGCCTAGGCTAAGCAACGTATCCATTCATAGGGAATGGGCTCCAAAGAGCCTCTTCATGCTCTTTGATAAATACTGGTTCCACTGTTAGTTGCCCCCAAGCTGCCCAATCCACACAACTGTCTCCTACATTCAGAGGACCTAGTTTGGTCCTATGCAGGTACCCCAGCTGTCAGTCTGGAGTTAGTGAGCTCCTACTTGCTTGGGTGAGATGTTTCTGTAGGTTTCTCCATCATGGTTAAAACAAATAATTTTTAAATTAGTTATAAATGCATCAACATACATGCAATACTTTTTAAAATTATTCTGAAACAAATAACTTTTAAAAAGTGTTGCATGAGCCCAGGATCACCAGCCCAGGGGTGAAACTAATCAATCACTAATAAAGAAAATACCTTACAGGTTTGCTTTTAGCCCGATCTTATGGAGCCTTTTTCTCAACTGAGGTTCCCTCTTTTCTGATGACTCAGGAGAGATGCAGAATAACACTGCTCCTACGATCAACAGTCACGAATGTACACGAGAGTCTAGCTCTCAGGTCAACTGTTCTTGCTACAAGAAAAATCAGGAAAAATAAATCCCATCCGTTTAAACTATCAAAAAAAAGTATTGCATCTAACTTGATGCATTTATAACTATTTTGCTTTATGGTACAAACCAAAATGATATGATGTTTTCAATTCTAGTTCCATCTCTTCGCTGTTGATACACAGAAACAAATTAATTTTTAAGATATGAAATTTGCATTCTGCGATGTTGCTAATGCTTACAAATTCTAAATGTGTGTGTTTATTTTCGTATTTTCCATATTAATGATCATACTAGATATGGGTAAAGACAGTTTTATTTCTTCCTTCTCATTGCTTTTGTGTATCTATTGACCAGATTTTTGACCTTTTAAAATTCTCTGGTCTGTTGATAATTAGTTACATAATTGACTTTCAGATGTTTAATTAGCCTACATACTTGAGATAAATAATTATAATGAACAGCTGTAAATAATTATGCATTATTAGATTAAACTTGCTTATATTTTGTTGACAACCTTTATATTCATAATAGCAAAATATGAAAACTTACAATATTCTTTGTTAGTACAAAATCTTTGGGTTTTTTCTGTTCAGAAGTTTATATTTTAATTGACTTATTTAATAAATATAGTTTTCTTAAGGTTATGTATGTGTCTCATGAAAACTTTTTGTAGATTGTATTTTTGAGTAATTTGGTTCATATTATCTAATTACAAGTTTTTGACCTAAGTGTACTCATACTATTTCTTAATTATGTTTTAATAGTTATAGAATCAATAGTGGCATATTCTTTCATTTCTAGCATCAATAACTTGTCTTTCTGTCTATCATTATCAACCAGCTCAAAGTTTATTGATTTTATTACTCTTTCCAAAGAGGAAGCTTATAGCTTACTGGATTCGTTGTATTTTTATTTATTCTGCTTCAAAATATATTAAAATATTTTCCAGGTTTATTGTTAACTTAAAAATATTACATGTATTCATGTTGCAAACAACATTTTTGTGCATGTATATTGTGGAAGGATTATCTATATAAAGCTAATTGCATGTCCACTAACCACTACCCAGAGTTTTCTCTTGTGTGTGAGTGCAGCTGTCTAGTTAAGATCTTACTTCACAAATTTCAAGATATACACTATGTCATCTTTAAGCACAGAACATCCTGTGTAAGTGAGTTCTCCCTTTCTCATTTTTTCCAATTTTATTTTATTTATTTTTTTAAATTTATTTATTTATTAAAGATTTCTGTCTCTTTCCCGCCACTGCCTCCCATTTCCCCCTCCCCCAATCAAGTCCCCCTCCCTCCTCAGCCCGAAGAGCACTTAGGGTTCCCTGACCTGTGGGAAGTCCAAGGAACCCCCACCTCCATCCAGGTCTAGTAAGTTGAGCATCCAAACTGCCTAGGCTCCTACAAAGCCAGTACGTGCAGTAGGATCAGAAACCCATTGCCATTGTTCTTGAGTTCTCAGTAGTCCTCATTGTCCGCTATGTTCAGAGAGTCCAGTTAAAGCACAGACCTCTGTTCACTCCAGACAGCCTTCTGTCTACTCTCTTCCTCTGAGTAAGATTTTGTAGGGAGTATTTAGGAAATATGCTTCTTCTTATCAGAGATTTACATTGCTGAACATGTTTTAAGGAGAAATATGTTCCTCTCCCTTTTGCTCTTTATGCTGCTTTCTAGTTAATTCTGATGTGTGGTGAGAGCAGAAACTGATTGCTAGTTTTTGAAACTGATTAGGACTATTGTTATGGATTATATTCGTGACTTTTCTAAGACACATATGTAACTAGTGGTTATTATGTGAAGTCACCTATAAATCCTGATTATGTAAGATGATTTCAACGATATCTTTAATAAGGCCTGCTAGATATGTGTTAAGCGGTTTAATGTCTCCATGATAAATAATGGATTTCTTCATCTTTCCTTGTTGCACAATTGCTTCTTGCTTTGCTATTTTAATGTTCTACTATTTTTAGGTGTATATACTCTTATCACAATTGTCTTCTTACCATGAATACTTTCATTACTATCTCCAAATTGCTTTCCTCTTAAATTTGTATAAACACCCTGCTTCCTTTATTTATTAGGCTTGGCTACTGTATCTTCCTCCATCCTTAATAATGGATCTTGTAGGTCACATGTAATTAAGTGTTGCTTTTGTCCATTCTGAAAATGTAGAAATTTTAATTGGTATATTTAGACCATTGGCTTTAACTTTATAATTTATACTTTAAGTTCACTTAAACTGACACTAATTCTGAAAGTTTTCTGTTGGTTGAATTATTTCTCCACCTTTGCTGTCAGTTTGCATGTGTGAAACAAATTTCTGAGGCATGTCATATCATTCTCCTCCTGCAAGTCTTGAATGTGTTTATAGCTATTATCATATTAAACTGTACTTGAGAGAGTGTCATAAAATGTGTTTCACACTCTGGTCCAAAACATCATGTACCCCCTCTCATCTACACGGCCCTAAGAAGACTGAAGTGCAGCATCCTCTTGAAAACTCATTCACAAGCTGTCGAGATGGTGCAGTGTATAATGGGAATTGCCGCCATACTGATGACCTGAATTTGATCCCTGCGAGACCATAGGACAACTTGTAGGAGTCAGTTCTCTTCCCATCACATAAACACACACACACACACACACACACACACACGCACGCACGCACGCATGCACGCACACATACTATTCCAAAATCTTGGAAAAATAAAAAGAATACACATTCTTCGTGGCCATTCTTCCACCCACAGGAAACTGATGTATCCACATCCTTCAAATGTATTTGTCCTTCCTCCTGCAGGCTGACTTTGCCAAGCCTTTGTGTATGGTATGTTAGTAGAATGCTCACAACTCTGTCTGCCAGAATCATTGTTCATAATCTTATGATTACTTATTCTGTCATTTTTCCCCCAGGGAAAAACTCAGCAACAAAAATGGTATAAATTTTATTTTTGTCTTCATTGATTGAAATAGTGTCTGCTCATAACCAAGTTCATCTTCTTTTTTAAAATTACACTCTATCATTAGTTTTTGTTTATCCCTCCAACAAAATCGAAAGTCTAAAATGGTTTCAAGAAGAGGAAGTGAAAAGTAAATAATAACTTTAAAGAGGCTCAGACATCTTCCCCATACAAGTGTAAGACAAGAAGACAGCTCTGAATCATTAGTAAAAGGCATGAGCTGGGACTTTTGCTTATCTCTTCATGAGATGCAGATTATAATTTCTGTAATGTGACATTTAGGGTATGAAAGGCCTTTGTTACCTGACACCTATCAGAATGAAAAAAAACCAGAATCTAAGGTAAAACTTTGATTATTGGCAGATATGAGTTTCAAATCAGCCTTTTAGGCAACAGATGTAACTTATTAAATTTTAATATGATAGCAACACCCTCTCAAATGAATCAAACACGAACACCCTCAGGGTATAAACTCGGTTGGGATATATTTAGCTCATTGGTTTTCTCTAACCACAGAATATTTAATACTCCTGGTGTGCTTTGTGCTGACCAATGTATAGCCCTTTCCCTTGTCGATGTGGAGTTCCTTGCATTTTGGGAGGATGAGCAGTACATGTGCCGCCCTCTCTACTACAGAATATGTGGAGTCACGGGACGGGAGAGTCTCAAGGTCATAGGACAAGTCATTAGGCAGAGGAAGGATAAATCAGTCCTCTTTTTCTATTTCTTTTCATTCCTTAATGCTATTTCTTCCAGAAGAATAAGAAAAGCTTTTTATAAAATAAAGAGTAATTAAAAACTTTTTAATGTCTATGACCAGAAAGAGATTAATGCAGATAATATAGGCCTACAGAAAAGATTTTTAGAGGTATTTTGGATGACTCCCTTAAATAAAAAATTCAATTTAACTAAACTCTCCGGGATGGTTGGGTTTTACAGTAATAACAAATACAATAAAAACTGACCTTGGATTTACATGGTGCCATTCCTTTCCAGAGGGCAGAATTCCCTCAAGAAAACAATCCAAAATAGTAGTGATGAGCCACAGAGGACTTTTGCAAGGGGATTCATGTTCAGAGTAAGTCAGGATGACTAATTATTAATACCAAGATGCTCTACGAATTGGCATAAGGCTCTTTCACTCCTTTGCTCAGAAGCAGCCTTTACCTCAATGCCCTTAATTCCTTGGTGTTCAAAAATATAATCTGCTGGGCAGATTATTCCATTAACAAGTCTATAAGCTTGATGTGGTCACATACACTATTAATGTCACCACCTAAGAGACAAAAATAGGAGAGGCTCTATGAATGTGAGACTAGCTTGATCTGCATTGCAAGTTCCAGAATGGAAGGGCTACAGACATATGAATGTACATACATACATACATATATATATATATATATATATATGTGTGTGTGTGTGTGTGTGTGTGTGTGTGTGTGTGTCTGTGTGTGTGTCTGTGTGTATGTCTGTGTGTGTGTCTGTGTGTGTGTCTGTGTGTATATATGTGAGTGTGCATGTATATATGTGTGTATATGTATATATATATATTCCAAATGATACACATAATGTTCCTATTGAGATAAAATAATAAAAAGGGTAGAGTTATTTGTTATCCAAAAGTCATATTTCATTTGTGAAATTATACTGAGACAGAATAAAACTAAAGATTTTTTTCCCTAGCCACTAAGCACAGGCTTGCTTTTGTCTTATAACCTCTTGCTTAATTCTCTCTGGCCTTCATTACAACCAGGGTAGCATATTAATTACTCTTGTTCATCATAAGTTTAGTCCTATTAATAAATAATAAATCTAATTTTCTCTAGAGCATGTAACAACTTTCAAGTCTTTCCAAGAAGAAGAAGATTCCCATCCCCCTCTTACTGGAGCCATGAACCCATTGGCTCTGACGGATGAGGCTACTGTAATGAGCACATTGTGTCTGGTGACTTGTTAGAAGTACTCAACAATCCCTCACATTCATCAGGAAGGAGAGCGCTCACCCCAGGCATGGGTACCAGAAAACCTCCTCTCTGTGGAGGATTGTGAAGGAATTTTGCATGGTTTGTACTTCTCTTCAATATCATCTCACCGATTAAGTTTGAGGTCAAGTTCTAAGTCAATTAAATTACTTTTGTGAAGCCCTAGAAACCAAAGGAATTTTTCCCTCAAGATTCAAGAGACTGCTGACCTCAGACCAGCTACGCAGAAATGAAGTTGTGTTGACAATAACGAATTGCGAACTGAAGAGGGGAATGAGCGAGTTTGACAGTTGAACAATCAGCAGTTGAGAAGCAATAAAAAAGTAACACAGTCATTTTATATTCTGATTTCATTATGCTTTGTAGCCATCGTTAAGTATAGTTTTGTTGCAATGAAGTATCTGTCACATGAAAGTCCCCCAAGCTCCAGTGGAAAGTCAAGCATCCAAGAATATAAGAGAGGTACACATTGGACTTGATGACTGAAAACGAAATGGCACACAGAGTTGGATGCCTAGGGTTATATCTGGAAGAGAAGAAGAAGTGGTAACTATGACCAGAACACACTGCACAAAAATGAATTGGAATAAAGTTGTCGAGGCGATTTTGTGATATCAGATCTTGACCTCTGGAGTGTATTCCCAATTGTTGAGGATATAGAGTACTTCTTATTTCCTTTGTTTAAACTGTTAAAATCATGCCGAAATTCCAGGATTCTATGGTGAAATGACATCTCAAATTGTGAAGAGAGATCAAGTCTCATGGCAGAATGTTCACACTTTCTTTAAATTCTGCTTGGTGGGGAAAAGTTGTGTATGATCTTCTACTTGAGAGTTACTGTTTCTACTGATGTCAACAGCAGGACACAAAAAGTTTCTAGTGAGATTGCCTTCTACAGAAAGGGAGGTCAGAAAAGAAATTCCCCATTAGTCAATTGTATGGCACTTATTCCTTCAAGGGACACATGGGACAATGCTACATTTCTATCACTTAGACATAACTGAAGTAGATTCTTACTGTGATTTTCTAGTAAGAAGCTTCAGGCTTCCTTCTTGCTGCTGTCACAAATTTTTTCCTTTCTCATTTCACCTTTAGGATATATTTACCAATAATATCTGTTTCTGATATTTATTTGTATACTCAGAAATCAATGACATGCTTGTAGACATCATCAAATTCAGAATGCCCAGAATATTAAATGTCTTTCTACACTTAGCAGTTATCTAGAGGTATGACTATTCAAGTATTGTTGCAAGTCTCTCCAGTAACTTTTGAGGATCTTTCAGGACAATTGTAAGCATATGTTTGTAAGAGAACATATCCCACATTGTGTGTATGTGTGCATGTGTGTGTTTCTGTGTGTGTGCATTTAATATTTCCAAGCATTGTACAGTTTTCAAAAATATGTAAGTGTATAATCACAAACATTTAATTTGGAGATTTTCCTCTGTAAGTCTTTACTTTAGATATTTGTCATCCATAACTCTAGTTCCAGGATATATAATGTTCCCTTTTTGTCTTTGAGGGCACAAAACTCATATGTAGTACTCACATATACATAGAAAAAATTCTCTACACATAAGTAAAATTAATAAATCAAAAAAGTAGAATAAAATACTCGGTGTTTTAATTAGGGTTTCTTTTGCTGTGAAGATACATGATGACCATGGCAACACTTATAAAGAAAAATATCTAATTGGATAGCTTACAGATTAAGATTTAGCCCATTATCACTGTCAAGGGACATGGTGGGTCATGGCAGCATGCAGGTAGACGTGATGCTGGAGAAGGAGCCAAGTGTGGAGAAGATGCTGCATCTTGATTTGCAGGTGACAGGAAGTGATCTATCTTATGGAGTGTAGCTTGAGCACAAGAGATCTCAAAGTCTCCCTCATAGTGACACACTTCCTCTCACAAGACCACACCTACCCCAAAAAGACCACACCTCCTAATAGTGCAACTTTGTTTGGGTCATTTTCTTTCAAAATACCATGCTTGAATATTTACACTGGATTCTGATCTTCAGTGAATAATATCCATATTTAACCTTAGCAGCCAAATATAAACAATCACTTTTAGCTATACAGAAAACAATCTTATAACAGACTTTAAATAAAGATTTTTGGATGATATAAAGTATTATTACATAAAATGTTATTTTATACAATAATCCCCATTTCTTGATACAAATGTGGATTGTATTTATGAAATTGACTAGCCAGAAAATACCTTAATGGTATGTGTTTTTGTAAAATCATGTTTTGCAATATTTATGCATCAGTATGGGTAACACACATTTATAGGTTTCATTTAGTATTTGAAAGAAACTACTTCTTTTTTACCTCAAGGAAGATAAACGTGATTTCAGCAAAAGTGCATCTGAGTTTTCTCTCTTCCCCATCCAGAGTCTCAGAAAAATATTGACTAGTGGTTTGGATCAGAAACTGTGGCGAGGTACTATCCAGCAAAGGGCAAAAAGCAAGAAGAGCTGACAAGACAAATGATGGACAAGTGTCTGGGAGAAGAATTATTCAGACTGCAGAAACAATACCACAAGCCATGAAGGCCTAGGGTGGGGGCTGAGATGAGCCTGCCGGGAGGAGAAGCCAGGAAGGAGAAAATGGATCTCGAATGTTTACCATGAAAGATTTCTTACTGTCAGAGAGCAGACAGCCACTGAACACGCTGAGCTGAAGTACTAACGCATTCTGAGTAGAAGATACATCTTGATACAGAAACTAACCTAACAAGAGAAACATGCTCGGGTGATAATTCCTAAATCCTTGACTCTGCACTACTCTCTGAAATGCTAAAACTATTACAAAAATTAAGCAAAGTAACAGGCAAGAAAATTCCTGACAAATTTAATGAAATAAACTGCAAAAATATTATTACAATGAAAGTTAAAATGAATATGTGTTCAGAAATATCTGCTCTACAGAAGTAGATTGGAGGCCCCCTTACCTTAGTGGGACGTCCCCGGAAAGAGCCAACTCTGCAGGAAATCTACATAAGAAATCTGAAGTGGAGGTTCAGGAGGGAAGAAAGCATTTACTTTGCATTTCTCTCATGCTCACGAAGAGGAAATATAAAAAAAAATCACATAAACATTCTATTGCAGTTAATTATATAGTGGTACTGTGAAAATAGCTATTAAAATTCAAAGTCATAAGTATGTGTGCTACTATAATTAGACACTGAAAGGAATTGTTACTTTTCATTGGTGGCCTTCAAAGTTCACCTCCGTGATCCTGTTGGGTGTTGGGTTAGAGACAGTGCAATTTGTATCCACTGTGAAGTCTGAGCTGGGTTTTATTTTCTTCTATTTGCAGCACGTTTTGCATCTGACAGCACCATGAACAGTTGGGTGAAGGATAATTTGGTTGCCCTCCAGCACTTGAATGCCTAGAATTGCACAATCAAGGAATCGGTGTCACATTAAGGCAATTCTTATAATATAATCAAAGTTCTCGTGTTGTGCTCTCCTCTAGATGAAGCACACTAATGAAATGTATTGACCCTCCCCGCGCTTCTGAAGCAGAATGACGACGAGGTAGTGAGGTGACATGAAATACATCGACATTGATTGTGAAGTCCGTGTTTCCCATTCACATCGGTGGCTGATTAAAGTGTCACATTGACAATATATCCCTTTTGAACAGGAAATTAATGCCAGCTTGATGGCAAAGAGAATATTCTCCAACAAGGAAGCTCACTCACTTCATCTTTAATCCTTAGGGAGGAGAAAAATACAACAGGTCACATCTTCTGCACTAATATAGCTGCTTGTTTGGTTAAGAAGGAGTAATCAGGAGTGTAAATGCAATCCTTGTTTTAAGAAGGAGGAGGTCTATGGCTTTGTATGGTTTTATGTGTTATGAATAACACTTAAAAATAAGAGACCAGGGCATAGAGAGATGGCACAGAGGTTAACAGGGTGTTCACAGCACCCATCCTAAGCTGAGCACCACTGTTTGTAACCCCAGTTTTAGGAAACCTCTGAACCCACATGCATGTGCACAAGCACACACACACACACACACACACACACACACACACACACACATTTTTAAAAAGAGAGATTATTTAAGCATGGTGGCTTGTGCCTATGGTTCTAGCACTCTCCAGAGACTGGGGTAAGAAGAATGTTGTAAACCCAGCAGCAGCCTGGGCTCCAGAGTGCAACTGAGCCCACCCAGGGCTATAAAATAAGACCTTATCTCAAACAACAACATGGTGATGACAACAAAAATCTGCTAAACAAACAAGGAGGAAAAATAATAAAAAATAATACTTACTCATATACTGGAAATTTAAACACCTAATGAGTCAAACATAACTGAAAGTTAAATATTGATCTTATTCATTTCCTGTATGTATGACACAGATATTTTAGTAACTATGAAATTATAGTTATTTTATAATATACCCATAAACAAAATCTGTCTTGGTAGAAACTGACATTTGAGTCTCCTCTGGATTTACTAGAACCACTAGATGGAGAGTGGTCACACCTGATTCCTTAAGTCTTAGGTCTCAAACACCTATTCCTCTTGCTGTAGAAAGAGAGGTTTTGTTCTAAGCTTCAAGTTTCCCATTCATTTCCTTTCCAACTTTACTCAGTTGTTCTCAAAAGATAATAGATAGGCATCATAACAGGGTAGGGCTGTTGTTTGCTTCCTTCCTTTGAAGGCTGGCATAGCAATGTCTGACACCATGAAAGCTAGTCTTTAGGGAGGAGGCCTTCACTTCTGGTCAGATCACTGACATGGCTGCCTAAATATGACCCAAATAAGGATGACACCATAGACGTGCCTATGTGGAGGTAGGAAAGTTTATAAGGTCTCAACCCTGAACAAATAAGTACAGTCAAATAAGGAATCCTGAGGGCAGGAGAAAAAAAAATATTTCCTGAAAAGAACATATCAGTTAGTTATGCAGTCAAATAGTTATCCCTGAAAATACATGTAAGTAACATTATATGGACTAAGCAATCTGTAGTGTGTGTGTGTGTGTGTGTGTGTGTGTGTGTGTGTGTGTTTATGTATAACAACAATTAAACAGAAAGAGGGATTACATGGAAGGGTGTAGCGCGCCACGGCGCCGCCATGTTCTCAGGGTCTGGCATTAAGCCCATTGCAGTTTTTTCTATTGTCCCTAGTTGGTAAACAACTTTTGTGCACGCTCACCGCTGGCCCAGGAGTAATTTGATTCTCACCTATCACTTGCTCACACGATCGCCTCAGTGTGGTCTGAGCCAATAGAGCAGTGATACGTCAAATCGGGCAATGACACGTCAGAGGCGGACCAGGGGCTGTATATATTCCCCGTGCGGATGGGCTCGGGGTCTTCTCGCCTCTATCTATGCTTCAGTCTTGTGCTCCATTAAAGTACGTTCCAAGAAGAATCCTGTTGTGGCGTCTTCTCTGCTGGCAGAGTCGCGTGCTGCAGAAGGGCTTGAGATGAGTACGGAAAAGGGGAGAAGTGATGAAGTTTTATGAAATCTGAAAAATAGAAGTTATTTTTAAAAGATACATTGTTGCATTCTATAATAGAAGAGGGTGATGCTTGTGTGGGTATGATATTTTACTGAGTTTCTTCCTACTATGTAGAAAGTAAGAGACTTGTAAGTAAAGGCAGAGGGGCACACGTGTGAGAAGTTCTATTCTTCTTGATGTTCCTTCTCATAACATTAGATGTGCAGGGTCAGCTGCTCTTGCTGGGAGCAGAAGTCAATGCTGGGTACTTGAGACAGTATACTTCCTTCCAATGTTACCAGCTCTTGCTGCTTTGAGCTCCTTTACTTTTGGCCCTCACAGCTGGACCACAGTTTCTACTCCCTCTTTCTTCTCCTTTGACTTCACAGCAAGATTATCGGTAGCTTCAATCTGACAGTTTCATGTAGTCTGTGTTTTAATTGATAAAACAAGTCTGGAATCAAGCTTTTGAACCTCAGGTCGTGCTACCCATTTAAAATGGCTCCCCTCTTGGAGGGCTTTGGCTGGGTCTCAACTGATTCTCTTCTTTCTCATTGTTTTAACCTGTCACCACATAGTTAACAACAGTGGCTGTTCTACTTATGGAAGCATAATTTCATTTATCTTTAGAGATAAGATGAATTCAATTGCATGTATATATCACATTATCATTGTCTATTCATCACTTGAAGGACTTATTTGATTTCCTTAAAAAGTGACTTGAACTTTTTTATTTCTGTCACCACAAGGTAGGTACCAGTGTCTCCACCTGCATTGCATCCACTATTTTATTATAAGTATATAAATGACTATAAAGTGGTATCTTATTCTGCTTTTAATTTGTACTTTACCAAATAATACACCCCTTTTTTGTATGGACCTTTATCTTGTCATACTTCCCTAAAGAGTCAGATGCCATCTTCTCTGCTTCAAATTGATTAGTGGCTCACCTTCACAGCTAAGATGTGCCAGAGCATGTTAAAAAACCAAAGAGAATATATCTTTTGATAGATATATATGTCACTCATATATATTTGAAAGACATTAGAGAAAGGAAAGACATCCCATGTTCATGGATTAGTAGAATTAAAATTGTAAAAATAACATCCTACTAAAAGCAATATTCAGAATCAATAAAATCCCAATAAAAATACCCACAATATTCTTCAGAGAAATATAAAAATTTCCTAAAATTTATATGAAACTAGAAAAGTCCCTGTATAGTCAGAGAAACCCTAAACAAAAAGAATACTTGAGGTATTACTCTTCTAGGTGTCAAAATATATTATAGAGCTGTCATAGTACAAAGACTATGGTAATGTCATGAAAACAGACAGGTAGAACAACAGAAGAAATTAGAGGACCAAGCATGAGTACTCTTAACTACATTCATACAACAACTGCAAAGAGAGCAACACATTTACAGTAGAAGAAAGGCCACATCTTCAACAAATAGAGCTGGAGAAACTGGTAGTCCACGTGCATAAGAATGAAATAAGACCTATAACTATTACCCTGCACAAAAATTAGACCTAGGTTGACCCAAGACCTCAATTTGAAACATGGGGAATAAAACTGCTAGAAGAAAATATATGGAGTACCCTACAAGTATAGGTCTAGGAAATGACTTTCTGAATGAGACTCCCTTTGCCTGGGAATTAAGGGCAACAAATGACTAAGTGAGACCTCATGAATCTAAAGCAAGCTTCTGTGCTGGGAAACAATCATTCAAGTAAAGACTGAAGCCATAGAATGGAAGAGAATCTCTGTAAGTTATACATCTGTCAAGATTAATATCCAGAATATACAAAGAACTCAAAAACTACAGTCAAAAAACAAATGACATAGTTAAAAAATGGTTGACGTCTACACAGTTTTCAGTGGCATGATAAAAATGGCCAAGAAATACTTCAAAAGATGTTCCTCCTTAGAAGGAGGAATATACAAATTGAAACAACTTGAATATTTTATTTTACCCCAGCAAGTAAAGGCTAAATTCAACAAAATAGCCAGTAAACGATGGTCGGGAGATTGGAAAAGATTCAAGGGCATTGAGAACATAAATTGGTGCAACCACCCTGGAAATTCAAATAGATAGTGTTCAAAAGGCTGAAAACAAATCCAGCATATGCAATAGCTGTTCTACTCCTTGGCATATCCCCGAAATACTTGATGTCCTAGCCCACAGATGCTTATTCAGCAATATTTATTGATGCCTTGTTCGTAATAGCCAGAAAATGAAAACTACCTAGCCATACTTGAATAGTTGAATAGGTAGTGAAACAGTGGTATATGTACACAATGGAAAGTTAAAGGAAAGTGAAATCATAACATTTTGAAATAAATGGATGGAACTAGGAAAGATTATATTGAATGAGGTCACCTAAGTCCAGAAAGACAAGTGCTTGCATATGTTTTTCTCATTTCTACTTTCTAGCCCCAAATCTCCAGGTTTAAGTATAAAGCACAAAGTAACCACAGAAACCAGAAAGTTATACAGAGGCCACAGATAGGGGAAGTAAAGCCAGAGTGGAAAATAGCGGAATACAGATGATGTGACATGAGAAAAAGAAAAATGGGGATGGTCATATGACAAGAAAGAGGGAGGAAGGAAAATGGGGGAGGTGGCACAAATGAGAAGGGATAAGAAATTGCTAAAGAAGGAGAAGGAGGGACGAGGGAAAAATAATGGCAAAGTTGTTTAACTTCTCAGGAGATCGTGTATTTCATTTAAAGTATACAAGCTCATCTAAGTGTATGTTTACATAAACATATTCACCTACTATATATATATCAGATATTATATATATCACTAATATATAATATATATATATTAGACATATAAAATCTCAGAAGTTAAGAGCACTACCTGCTCTTCCAAAGATCCCTAGTTCAATTCCCAGCACCCACATGGCGGCTCAAAACCATCTGTAATGAGATCTGGTGCCCACTTGAGGAAGGAAGAGACCTGTTCAGTTGTCTTCATTATTGACTTAGACCATGAAACCCAATATGGACAAGTTCAACAGAATCACCATATACAGGTTGCCCATGCATGCTTCAGTATTGCCAGGGAATAAATTTATTCCATTTTCACATATATGTGTGTGTGTGTGTGTGTGTGTGTGTGTGTGTGTGTGTGAGAGAGAGAGAGAGAGAGAGAGAGAGAGAGAGAGAGAGAGAGAGAGGAGAGAGAGAGAGAGAGAGATACCTGCACCATGTATAATTTTTCTGGGGACTCCAGGCAGGTTTCCCATGTCCATTTCTACCTGCCTCAGAGTCACCATATCCACCAGCATGCCTACCACTTGCTCTGGGTGGAGCCAAATCCGATATTTCATGTAGGTGCTCAAACATATTCCCTTTGCCTCCTGCCTATCAGACCCACATGTATGCCTACCCACTGCATCTTACAGGAAAACATAAGTTCCATCCAAAAATCCAGGTAGGTGCCCCAGACGCATTCCATATGCCTTCCAGACTATCAGCCACCTTGCATGCTGCATCACGCCAGTGAGTATCCAATGCTACCAATAACTCTATGCAGTGATTCCCCAAACCAGCTCACTTTCACACCTGCCAAGACATCCTAGACCATGATACATTCCATGACTCTAAAGCCATCAAAAGGGTGGCATCTTATGCTATGCTCACACAAATCTTTACCATCACCCACTGTGATCACAGGCCTTGACACCCAAGAAACACAAGCGAACATAGAAACCCTTTGACAATGTTCTGAAGATTGGCGAAGGAAGATTTTAAGCTTACAGGAGGTTTATTCCTAAACCTGCAAGGTGCATCTATCCCTAGCCAAGCTGAGACTTCTTCTAACATCTTATTTACGCACCAACACAGAGTGGTCAAAGAGTGAACATAGAGTACCATTCAGCTGATCTACTACCTGACAATCTGGGGGAAATAGCAACTAAGTATCCAAACAACCACTCAATAAAAGCAGAACAAGCTACTCACAACAAATAACACTACCAAAGACTGAATTCCAGATGCCTAGGGCCCATTGCAAAAGCAAAAATAAGATGAATAATGAAGACAATGTGTCTTTTTCAGAAATTAGTACCGCAATTGTGATATTCTCTGAGAAAAACAACACACTGGACAATGGCTGTGAAATTATAATTATAAATATGTTCGAGGAAAACAAAGAAGATATGAATAAGTGCCCAAATAGGGACTGTGAAAACATCAACAACAGTTGAATGAAATAATGAAAACAATTCAAGATATGAAAATTGAATTTAAAAAGATATAGAATCTCTCCAGGAAAGCTAGTATGAGATAAAACTCAAAATGAAATTGTAATAAAGTTAGGCAAAAATATCAAAGGAATGTATCACCCATAGAATTGGATCAAGTGGAAAAAAAATATACGGCCACAAAGCTTAAGGAATTATTATCCTTAATAATCAAGGAAATTGAATCGAACTGACTCTGAGTTAGCATCTTACATCTATCTGTCAGAATGGCTAAGATCAAAAACACTGATGACAGCTCATTTTGGAGAGGATGTGGCATAAGTGGTACCCTCCTACACTGTTGGTAGAAGTGCAAACTTGTATATACACTTTGTAAATCAATATATCAAGTTTGAGTGGTAGAGAGAGGAGTATAATGAAAAAGACATCTTGATGGGAGACCCATTTTGGGGTTAGGGAAACACCTGGTGCCATAGAAACACAAGAATCCACAAGGATAACCCCAGTTAAGACTTTTAGCGATAGTGGCCAGGGTACCTGAACTGGCAATCTACTGTAACGAGATTGCTGACTATCCTAATTGTCATCATAGAGACTTTATCCATCCAGTAACTGATGAAAGCAGATGTAAAGATCCACAGCCAAGTACTGGGCTGAGATCTGGAAGTCATACTGAAAAAAGGAAGCAGGGATTGTAAGAGTCAGAGGAGTTAAATTCATGACCAGCGGATCTCACAGAGACAGCTGAGCTGAATTCCTGGGAGCTCATACACTCTACAACAACAGTTAAGGAGCCTGGGCAGGAGTTACCTAGACCCTCTTTATGTGTGTGTGTGTGTGTGTGTGTGTGTGTGTGTGTGTGTGTG
>NC_022023.1:23778307-23778812 GCF_000317375.1 Microtus ochrogaster
TTGTGTAGCTTCGTCTGTTTGTAAGGCTCCTAAGAATGAGATCAGCACCTGTTCTTGTTTCGTAGCTAGATACTGGGAACCTGTTCTTCATGCGGGATTATCTTGCCCATCCTTGATGCAGGGAGAGGAGCTCAAAGCTGCCTCAATTTGATGTGCCGTGCTTTGTTGAAGCCTATGGGAGGCTTCTCTCTTTCTGAACAGAGACTGAGAAGGAGAGGATGTAGAATGGGACAGATGGGCATTGGGAGAAAGAAATAGGAGGAGAGGAGGGGGGAGAAACTGTGGTCAGTATGCAAAATAAATGAAAAAAATGTTAATTAAATAAAATCTAAAATGGATCATTCCAAGAAATTTTTTTCTTTTTCCTTTAATAAGAAAAGGGAAAAAAAGTTTCCCCCTCCTCCCAATCTCCCATTTCCCTCCCCCTCCTCCCACCCTTCTCCCCCTCCCCCCACTCCTCTCCAGTCCAAAGAGCAGTCAGGGTTCCCTGCCCTATGGAAAGTCC
>NC_022023.1:23779222-23822061 GCF_000317375.1 Microtus ochrogaster
CCTGAAACGACCCTATCCTATAGCAATACTGACGAATATCTTGCATATCACCATAGAACCTTCATCTGGCGATGGATGGAGATAGAGACAGAGACTCAAAGAAATTTTAAATCCCCGAAACAAAACAAAAATACAAGCAAATGCTCCCGGAACAAATCATTTAGAAAAACAAATATATAATAAAAAAATACTAAACCTACAAATAATTTGTATCAAAGAAGGAAAAAAATTCCAGCTTAAAGAAAGAGATATTTTCCAGGAAATATTTTTCAATCTTTGTTAAAAACATAAAATCTCACATGGAAGAAAAAGGATTGTCTGTAAAGTTATAAGAAGCATGCAGAACACCGTCAAGACAGGACAAGAAAAGAAAACTCCCATGTCGTATAATAATTACAATACTAAATGCAAATAACAAAGAAAAATATGGAAGAAGTAAGAGTGAAAGATCAAGTTTCATTTAAAGGGAGAGACACCAGAAAAACACCTGACTTTTCTATGGAAACTTGGAGAGACAGAAGGAACTTGACTGACGTTGTTCAAGTACTGAATGACCACAGACACCTGTACAAACTACTGTACCGTAACTAGAGATTTCTCTCCTGCCAGTCAGTTCCAGAATAACCACTCTGAGGCTTAATATTAATTATAAATGTTTGACAAATGGTCCAGGCTTATTACTAGCTAGTTTGTACATTTAAATTAACCCATTTATCTTAAGCTGTGTATCTCCACATGGCCTGTGGCTTACTGGTGGTGCTCTGGCATGGTGCTCCCTGGGCAACTGAATGGCAACCCTCTAACTCTGTCCTTCTGTATCTCTGCTTGGATTTCCTGCCTGACCCTATCTTGCCTTGAGCCAAAGCAGCTTTACTTAACAACCAATGAGAACAGCAATATTCACAACGTACAGAAAAATATTCAACAGCATTTCCTTTTTCTATCTGATCAAAAAAGGTTTTAACTTTAATATAGTAATATTACATATAGCAAAACAGTTTTCAAGCAAAAATTGCAGTTACAATATTTAGTCTATTTTCATTTGGCAAAAATAAAGAAAATACTCTATTACCTATCCTATCTTTGTGAATCTAAAGTTTCATATCTAATTTATCTTTTATCAAAACTAAGAAAAACTTTAATATAACTATGTAGTCTTTGACTCTAAAAGACCACAGAAGTATATAATATTACCTGAGTAAACAGGAAGTGCAAGCAAGCAGCTTCCAAAACTCTAGAAATGACAGAAGTACTTGGCTGCCTGGACAGTCACCCAAAGTTCCTCTATAACATTAGAGAACCCATATTCAGCTTACATGCCTAGAATATCTGGCAGACTTTTCAGTGAAGCAGGAAATTTGAAAGACTTTCCTGCCTCTTTTGGCAAAGTTCATCAGCAGCTTTCCTTTGTGCACTGCAGAATGTTTGGCAATTTCTTTTGTGAAGCAGAAACACTGAGGGACCATCTAGCGTTGTTTTGGCAAAGTTATCAGTCACTTTCCTGTAGGTACATTAATTTTTATCTCATGAAGACTAAATATGTTAGAGACTTTTCCATCTATTCATTTTCTGTGTATTTTGAAAACTTTCTTCAGTGACTTGGTTCACTTCTTCATTGTGTGGTCTGTTTATAAAGTATAATGTTTGCTGCTTTCCATATATTCAAAATTTGAGTCCCCTTCCTAATTAATATTAGACAAAGAAGTTGTCATAATTTGTTGGCTCTGGTTTTACTGTGATGATGTTATTTTCTGGTCAGTATCTTTTCTATTCCCAATCATCATATTTTTATGCTATTATTTCTTCCAATTTTGGAGTCTTTTCAGAAGACTCTTGCCTATACAGATATCCTAAAATGTTTTATCTGTGATTTCCCATAGCTTTTTCAAATATTCAGTCTTCCATTAAGGTGTTTGATTCATTTTGAATTGATGTTTGAGTAGGATGACCAATGCAGACCTAGTTTTATTCTTCATGTGGACATTCTGCTTTCCAGCACCATTTCCTAACAAAGTCAATTTCCAATGTATATTTTTTTAAAACTTCATTAAAATTTATATTTTGCTATATGTATAGATGCATTTCTTGGTTTCCTATTTTACTCTACTGGTCTAGATGGCTATTTTGTGCCAATAATAAACTGTTTCTGTGATTATGGCTCTGAGTATAATTTGATATCAGGTTTTATGACATTTCTAATATAACTTTTTCTGGTAGGACTGCCATGACAATTTGGGATTTTTTTTGAGCATCCATATAAATTGTAATATTTATTTTTTTCCTAATTCTAAGAAAAATACCTTCAAGGATTTTTATTTTTTTAAATATTTTCCTTGAAAATACATTTTTATCATGCCATGCACCTGACCATAGTTTCCTTTTCTTTTATCTCTCCTAGCCCCTCCCAAATTAGCCCTCTCCCTCAGATCCATGCCTTCTCACTTTACTCTTTGGAAAAGAAGAGCAGACCTCCAAAAGACAACAGTCATACAACACAAAGCAAGACACAACAAGACAAAGCAACCGTTCAAGTTTGATGTGGAATGTATAGACTCTGTAGATCACTTTCTGTATTATGACCACTTTATATATTAATCATGCCAATACATAAACACAGGAGATCTTTTCAACTTCCAGTGCCTTCCACATATTGTTGTTTCAGTGTCTTTAATATCAATTTGTGTGGTCCCCCTCTTTCATATTAGGTTTAGATATCTATTATCTATAATGTGTCTGTCTGCATTTCTCAAATTTGTTACTGATGTGTAAAGAATTACTGGGTGTTGTATGGTTTAATATCGCGTTCCTTTGCAGACAGTGTTTAATAACCTGAAAATAAGGATGTTTCTACTTCTTTTTTCTTGTATGTATTCCTGTCATTTCATTCTTTTAACCTTTGCTGTATCTAAGAATCTGAGGATTTTGTTAATAATAGAATGACATCTTGTGTTATTTATTAAATATTTTCAGTTTTCATAATTTGATATGATTTTGAGTATAGGTTTCTTTTTGTTGATGGAAAAGAATTCGTGATATTCTCTTTATCACGAATAATCATTGATTTTTGCCCACTCTTTTCTGCATCTACTGAGATTATCAAGTGATTTCTGTCTGTAAGTCTATATTTTGGATTATTGTATTTATTTGATTATGTTAGACTAATTTTATACCCCTTGGATGAAACAAACTATGTATAATCTCTGTAATGTGATTTTACATTTAAGTTTCAAATAAATTACTGATTAGTATAATTCATCTATAGTTTTATTTTCTTATGTATTCTTTTCAGGTTTTGGTATATGACTTTGATACTGCTTTCTTTGAATGAGTTAGTTGTGTGTTTTCCCTTTTTATTTATGAGTACTTTGAGGAATATCAGAGTTAATTTTTTCTTAACATTTTTGTAGAAATTGGTAGTAAGCACCATCCTATTTTGTGTGCCTGTTTTTATCTCACTACTTGCTATAACCACATCTCAGTCACTTTTCAGTTCCTGTGATAAAATACACAAAAGAGCACAGAGTCTCCAATTTTCCCTTTAGTTGTCAGAACAATGTATATTTCACCACTGTTAAGCTATAACAACTTAATCTCCCTCACTGTAGCTATGAATTAAAATGAGCTTAGGGTGTCCTCATTCTATAGGACTGTAAGAAAATAACAGCTACCTTTATGCATACTGTAGTTTACAAAAGTCGACCCATTAACAAACACTAAATTAGGCCGTGCAACACTCTCAGCTTGCTATCTGAATTTCTGCATTAACTTTGTATACAGTACTTAAATCTGATGGTGTTGTGAAGACTCATATGTGTTCCTTGTAAAACAGACAAATATCAAAAGGATTGTCACAGAATCTGACTATAAAAGAGACAGAGGAGAGCAGAATGTTGCTTTTAAAAGTCACAGTTCTAAATTTCAGGAAGCCTTGTTATAATATACTCAATACTATGAATCCATAACTATAAGTGGAAGATAAAAATAAAAGAAAAAGTTGAGGAAACCTAGCACATGATGCTCATTTTAATTGTTCAGACTAAGGATGGGATAAAGGAAACCTCCTTGTAGTCGTTATTATAGTTAATATTCTCTTATAGAACAAATATGGAATATAATTCCCTTTTAGGATAATATTTTTTTTGGAATGGGATATGGAGAGAAAAGTCAGACTCCTATTTTACCAGGGAATATGCTTAGGTAGTTTTTCCTTGTGCAGCCTTTGCTTTTTACTGCAACTAAATAAAATACTGTGGTTAGAGCCAATATTTATGAATATTCACTGCAGTATATACATAATATATAGTATTAAACTATGGGACTGGAGTTTTATTCATAGATCCAGGTGATTGAGCTTTGCCCTGTGGCTTCTTATTATTTCTAACTTCCCCTAAATGTGGCTACCTCATCCAAATGAGTATCATCTCCTGCAACTGCCTGGGTTTCTGCAAAGGACTGACTAGCATCACCCAGTAAGTCCTGGTAAGCAGTTCTCAAATCAACACATCTTTTGTAGTTCTCTTTAATGGAGTCTGGATGATGAATTTACATCTATATATCAGAAACATTGTCTTCTGCCCTGCATTGCTAATGTCAGAAAATTGCATCTATATAATTCATCAAAGTATGTCTATAGACATACTCCTTTATTATCTTTTCTCTTGCAAACTGTATAATTCCCCTTCATTCCACATCAGGGCAGACCTTTAATCTTGTCTGACTGCATTCTACTGTGCTTTCTACATTAAAGGGTCCAAGCAGATGCCACCCAGGCAACAAGAAATGGAGCAATCAGAGACAGGAGACTCCTATGGTAGTGAGCTGAAGAAAAAAAACTAGCTAGAAGGTATTATTTATGAGAACACAGCCTTAGCAAAGTGGTTTAAATGTTTATTTGGCAGATAGTAAATACTGACCATATTTCTATATCTCCCTAATTTCCTATCAAATTTTCTTTGTAATATTAACAATTACCATTTTCTTTCGAACATGTTCTTAACATGCATCTTTAGCTATTTGTCATTTTCTTTTTAATTAATAAATCTGAAGAATTTTATAAGTGAGTATTGCATTTAATTCTTATGCCTTCTTCTCCCCACAACAATTTTTATATCCTGCAACTCTGTATCAAGATGAGTATCTTATTTTATAATAATTTTATTATTACACACACATACACACAACCACCTACTGATCCATTTAGTATTGTAGATAGATAGATAGATAGATAGATAGATAGATAGATAGATAGATAGATAGATTGATTGATTTAGAGCTGATCATATCAGGGTGACTCTTGCTGCAAAGGAATAATTATATCTCTCAGCAGTCTTTGATGCCCATACTCTTTATCCAGACATCGGTGCCCTTTCCGCCATTGACTTCTGCATGTGCACTGTTGCGATCTTTATGCAGATCTTCTTTAGGCAACCATACTGTAGAGATTTCATGAGTGTAGATTCCCTGCCCTGCCTAGAAGATACTGAGTAGCTGAATGTTTTCTGTATCCTACAATCTTTACACTCCATCATTTGTAATGTTACCTGAGGTTGAGGTGGACTTATTGTGTTCTTGGTTTACCAACTGAGGATAGAAACACCATATTTACTAATTCTCTGAGTTTGACCAGTGTTTGATTTCTGTAGTCACCTTTGCAGCAAAGAAGCTTCTTTGATACGCAATGAGAGCTAGTTATCTGTGGGTAGAAGACTAAATGTTTAGAACACGGTCAGAAATTATGTTGGTTTAAGAAATGGCAATGACCTTTCCTGCCTCTGTAGTAGACTATGTTTATTGTGTCAGACCTGAATCCCCTCTTACTAGTGGCCTTTAACTCTGCTTAGGAAACTGTTGGTTACCCTCACCATAATAATGTCATGATTACAACCTCAGAATGATCTTGTTGGGCCTGGTCGTAAGGTTGTTTATAGCTACGTAAGATTGTTATAATTTTTCTTCCTTGAGACTTTAAATAGAAGCTTCTGAAATTGTGAGTGCTAGTTCTCAGGGTCGAGGCTTCTAAGTCAGTCCTAGCTTGATTTCCATGAGGGAAGTATGTGGTACCTTCAGCAGAAGGGCCTTACCTTCAAGTTAAGAGAGGCAGTGGCAGGCGATGGCAAGAGACTGGGAGCTTTGCAACCCTTATACTATCAGTAGTATTATCTTTCCTAGTTTTGTTAAAATGGTAGCTGTGGGAAGGTCTGTCTTATCCTTTTATAGGATCTGCAATCTTAAATCCTTGCTGTCTCAGTGCTTTTTATTTTTCTTTCTTAGATTTTACTTCTTGGCCCTACAGGAAGAGGTAGAGATGAAATACTCCCTTTTTCAAAGGCGGACTCACTGTCAGTAAATATATAACGAACAATGTCTGAACATTGAGAAATAACTGAAGAGCAAAATAAATATACTTATATGTAGTGACAATACATAGACCTTAAATTTGTTTTAATACTCTTAATAAGATGTCAATCTATGAATTATATTTATTAGGGGAAAATTTGCTCCTGCAGCCAGCATTTGAATGATACAGAAAGAACCTTGGGTTATTCATGTCTTCATGTCATAAAAGATTATACTAAAGAAAAATAGAGATTCTAAGACGATGAATAATCAGACATACTTTTAGCTTTAATAAGGAAAGAAATAAATTACCCAAATAATATTGAATAAAACAGCATCTATTAAGAGAGAGTAAAATGCATTCATCCTTGTCTTTCCAATATCCATCAAAAAGGTTTTCTGGTTTTTGCAGGCACATGTACATGCTTGTGTACAGGCAGCTGAACGTGTGTGGTTCCTTGCAGTTTCTAGGTTCCTCTTGCATTTCAGCTAAGTTCCGCTAATCTGTTCATAATCTCCTCTAATTACTTTCAGTAAATGGAAGACCACCATCACATGTAGAAGCAAAAGTCTTCTTAAGCTTCCTCTAACCTCCTTTCCCAGTACTTAGTTCACTGTCTCTCCTCCAAATCCCTTCTCTTATAACTGTCTTTCTAAAGTTTCTTCCACACTTGTATGAATCCCTGAATCCCTGTGACATATCTCTCCTCATGAATCTGTCTGGGATCCTCTCCTGGCCCTTTCCACCTAATAAAACCTAGGAATCAAAGAAGACACACTGCAGATTCCCCATGTTGACTCTGGCCTGCCTAAAATCAGTCATCTCATTTGATTAAATTTAAGGAAATTAGTAACTCTATTTCCAGAGATGAAGGACAGCTCTTGCTATGGCAAGTTCCCTGAGTTATTGTGCATGGGCACTTAGAATTAAGTGGTTACAGAAGAAATTATCAGGCAGCAGCTGGCCTTGCAGACATCACTGAAAATACAGAAAATGTGCTTCACTTAATGCATTTTAAGTGTTAAGAGGGGATCTGGAGACATTGAAAATTCAGGTTGATGACAACCAACTGAATGTCTGTTACTCTAGTTGAATTACATTTCAGTCAAACTTACAGCCAAGTAAAGTCTTACACTAACATCACAGATTAAATGAAAATAAACGAGACCTGAAGACTGAAAAGGGATAGTGTAGGCGCGAATGAAGTGGACACTCTTGACTCTCTTCAGCTGCCCGATCTTTGTTTTCTAAGAGAAAGAGCCTGTCCTCTCCTGCCTTCTCTCACCTTCCTGGAGAAACCTAGGTGGGAGCTATCATAAAGAGCACAACTGAACCCTCATGTCTTAACTAAATGAGCTTTCACTGCTCCTAGCACTATGGCAAGGCAAGAATTGACATTAAATTGGAAAAACAGACTTGTATATCTTTCTAGTGTTCATTCATATCCTAAGAAACAAGGGTGAAAATCAATTTTGCAGATGCCAAATAAGAATAAAAGAGAAATAAATTTGAGTTATAACCAAATTTGTATATATTCTTTTTTCCCTTTTTAAAATTGATTTTATTGGGCTATACATTTTTCTCTGCTCCCTTCCTTTTCTCTCCCCTTCCTTTCTACCCTCTCCATGATCCCCATGCTCACAATATACTCAGGAGATCTTGTCTTTTTCTACTCCCATGTATATATTCTTATAATGAAATCAGCGACTAAGACAGAGCTTGCCTTTCATTTGCTTGTTCAGCTGAAACTTGGAAATAAAAGTGACACTGAATGGAGCTGAAATACCGGCAGGTTTATAGAGACCCGCACATCCACTTTATGTAACCGTGTCTCCACGAGAGTCCTGAGAGCATTTTCTTCCACCAAGCTTTAGAAAAACATATGTGGGGTGAGCGACACCATCCTTATGAGGCCGATGGTGGCTATTCCTTACAGGCTAAAAATAATAGTGGCTAATACTGCGATGAAACTAGATTCCCTGAATCCAGAATCGCTGATGGAAAGTTGGGGTTGCAGAGGTCAGTAAAAGCACTTAATCACCAGAGACAAGATGTATGTGGTGACCATAAGGGACAACAGAGCCATAATAGTAATCAAAGGGATTTGACCCACAGAGATCTTTGGCCTTGACTAATTGATCAAAGCTTTCCTACAAATTAAATAAATGTGCATCCTACTCATATCTCTCTTAAAGTGCGGGAGTGGAAAACTCATATTTGTATGAGCCACCACAGTAAAGGGACACGGCCTCTTAGCAAATTCTTAAAACAAGCCAGTTCATGGATTCAGTGCAAAATTGCCTAACCGTGAAGGAGAGGGAATGAAGTTTACCATAGGTGTGATACTATTACATAAACAATAACAGCAAAATGGTGCAATGATGCTCCTAGTGTTCTGCAGAGTAGCCCGAAATTATTTCCATGCTGTGACACATAATAATAATATCAAATAATAAAAATAATCAGGGGTTTTAGGGATTTCTGATATCTAGATCTGTCCCTGATTGCAAAGACACAAAACACCTTTTGTTCTACAATCACTATAGAGTTGCACTGAGGCCATTTGGTGAGTAGACTCGTAGCTATGTCCATCGCATAGGTATCAGTTAGATAGGGTTCACTTTGTGCTGATTGCTCCTGCTTCTGAATGCACAGTTAGAATATCCACACTTATGACCTTGAAAACCCCCATCTATGTAGTGGCGGTCAATATAATGTGAATGAGCAAATGTTATACATAAAGTCATTTCGGCTACGGAAGTAGCAACCGTGTTGAAAGAGAACATTTCTGAATGGCTTCAGACACCCCTAGTGTGCTCGAGAGCTTGAAACCCATTTAGTGAAGATTCTTCTTTTACCTCCTCCAAAACACAGTGCTTCTGCCAAAACCACCATCATGATTTACAGAAACAAAACATTGCTGAGGACCAGGGACCAATGCTGTTGGGGTGTGGTAGTTAGCAATGTATTCAGGAACAACCAGTTGTTCCTTTCTTATGATGTTTTTGTTACCCTAAAAGCAACCGTCTGATGGGGTACTGAAGTAGCCTTACCATGCCAATAAATAGCATCTCCTCGGAGATCTGTGGTGCCACATTGCACACACACAGCTCTATAACTTTGATTTAGAAAAGATGGTGGTTTCATCCCAGGGAAGACTTGTGGCTTTGACATTCAAGGAACAAATCTCTAATCACTCTATGGCCACTGTTTACCTGATGTACTTTTTGCTTCTTTCATCTATAATTTTGCTGATTTAGAAGTCATGGTCTTTGAGAGGAGTCATACTTTCACCAGAGTTTATGGTACAGATGTTGTAATAAGTCGGAAGGCAAACATTCCTCTACATGTGTTCTCACATTACTGAATCACCAAGTAAACATCCCTCTGCATGCTTTGTGTTCTTACAGTATTGATTCACCAGAAAAAGAATAAGATATCCCTGTAAGTTACCACAGCTGATTCATCATTCCCAAAGTTGTTTTGTTTCTGTATCTTAGTAATATGGTGAGATGTGACTAGTGTATAAGGGATCCTTAGGGATGTTCTTAGTATCCTCAGGTCCTCTGATGAAAACTAGTGTGGAACCAAACTATTGTAGCCACGCAAGCCTGAATAGATACAAGACCAGTCCCTTCAAACATAAAGTTGAATTACTTCCACCTGAAAAGCAGCCACAACTACCTGCTTTGCTGACAGCAGAGAAAAGATTGAAGAGGCAGTAAAGGCAGCATGTTCTAAATATCAGCCATGGAGACAAGACCAATGAAGAAATAGACTATGTAACATTTCAGTTAGATCTTAGTATGATTGTGTTTGCATATACATTAATTTCTTTTCCTCTGTTATATTAACATTACATAATTTCAAATGGGTAATATGACTCAAACTAAAAAGGAACATACATAATCCAAGAGGGATAAACTGAAGTTTGTATCTTGGATCCTTAATTGGAAAAGTTTGTCGTGTTTTTATTTGAAAGACTGAAGAGTGGATCCGTGTAGATAGAAGTGTGGTATTGTTATCCTGTCCAATTGGGTGTTAATTTTTTTTTTAGACACGATTGACTATGGTTGCCAGACCAACACAAGGTATACAATGAAGATTTATTTTATGTCTGCTTTGTTAAAATATAGTAGTAGATCTCAGAATTCCTATATGTTATTCTGGAAAATGAGCTGCCAGGAAGATTTCCATAAAAAGTCGAGTAGCAGCAATGAGCCAGTAGCCCATATACTTAGCAGTTTAGTGCAGAGCCCAGGCTCTCCTGCCCTGTGTACAGATTCCAGAAATCTGTGTTAGTTTAGTTTTGTATTACTGTGATAGAACACTGACCAAAGGCAGGAAACTGAAGGCAGAAACTGAAGAAGAGACCATGAAGGGATGCTGCTAACTTACCGTGGCTTACTCGGTTAGCTTTTGTTTATAGCGTAGGATCACCTACCCTGGAGTGGCACTATCATGCCATAACACATTAATCAATAAAATACCCCAACAGACATGTCCACAAGCCAGTCTGATAGAAGCATTTCCTCAACTGAAGCTCCCTCTTTCAAGATGACTTTTGTCTGTGTCAAGTTGACAAAAATGAACCAACACAAAATCTTTTCACTTACTTTGCTGGTGAGGGGTAACACTTGGATGCAAAGCTAACCCCAGTTTTCAGCAAGGTTGCCTTCCTTCTGCTCTGAGGCTTGAGCCAAGTATGTGCATTGCTCCAAAGTAACTGGGTAGCTGGAGTTAGGTACAGTGAGGAACTAAGGTAGATTCTGATTCCAGCTTGTGCCTGTCTTTCACTATTCTAACACTTTTGATTATGAGCCTAGCATTTAACAGCCAAGCCATCTCTCTAGCTCATATTATTCTTATTTTTAAGCTATGGCCTCCCCAGAGTATTTCTTCTCTAATTGTAAATGTCTGTCAATATCCCAGTTGCTAGTGATTCCGAGGTGAATCTCATTCTTGTTTCTAACTCACAGTTTATAGTTTAAACTCATCAGAGAAGTCTAAGTGTTGCTACATTTTATGAAATAAACTATGTGCCGTCAGTCAAAACTCATCCTAGATTTGTTGGTCAGTATATATTGACACATCAATTTTTTTCTCGTATTTATCTTATTTATGGATGCTTTCATCTGTTTTCATGACTTTAGCTATAGCTTGAAGAAAAGTGTTATAGTTCTACTTACTAGTCTCACGAGAACTCTTCTCAGATATCCCCTGGCAGATAAACTTCAATAGACTTTAGACCCTATTTATATGCAGCAAGAGTTTAGGGAATGAGTAAAAATACATTTGCACATATACCTGAGGGCAGCCATCAGTGCTGTGGGCTTTCCTGTGGTCATCCCTGGTCCAGGGTAGGCATACGTACAGATTACAAAAGGGTAGTTCTCTGTCAAGGTACAGCTGGCCCTCTTTGTTTTCACTAATGGAGATGCTATGGCTCTTCTCGGCCTGTACGAAAATGATATTTTCCATATAGTCATCTCTCTATATTTTCTTTTTTGTTTTCATTCCATTCTTGGTCCCATTTTGCCTTTGTGTCACTGAAGTGACAAAACCACGAAGCAAGCACACAATTTTAAAAGCGGGTGAGAATCAATCTGCTCTGAGCCTAGGCATAAAATACTTGAAAGCAAAAAAAAAAAAACTTTTAAAAGGATAAGAGCTTTTCAATCAATTTGATAAAAAATTTAAGTTAATTAAAGGAAGCCTGTATTTTTCCTAGGAGGCAGCACTGATCTTTATTATTAATGCACACCAGCGTTCCATAGCGGTGCATAATGATGGCCTGGAACACGAGGAGCAGTTTCTCCTGCAGTCTAATTTGTTAGAAAATCTTCCCTAGTATTCTTAAAGTGTGGCCTTTGCCACTGCCTCCCTCCCTCTCCAGGGCTAGTCCTAAACTCCGAGACAATGTCTCTCCTTTCTGCTTTCACCTGTGAATTAATTCTGCAAGATTGTCTTTAGCTTTAGGGTGGTTTCTAAACCTCCCCCAAATCACTTATAGGATTTTTACTTTGCCTTCATTTTCTTCATCATGTTCTATTAATAGTAACTATTGTGAGAACATCACACACAGGCACTCTTCGCTTCTCTGGAACAGCATTAACAGGGAAAGCAGAAGAAAGAAGATTAAAGAATGTCACATTGTAATTCTAATACCACAGTTTGAGAAGATTAAAATAGTTCCCTAGATAGGAGTATCAAGTTTAATTGAGTCATTCATTCCTACATTTATACATGTGGATAAATGCTCATGAAGTGTATTCTCTATTCCAGGCATTGCATTAGACCCAAGGAAGATACAGATGCTTAAGAAGCTAGCGCCGCCAAAGGGACTGATGTGTTTAATACGATATATTTGGTGCCATAGAATCAGTGTTGATAAAGGAAAATTAAGTAACTGAATCACAATTTTCAAAGTGTTGTGGTTTTATGTGGACAAACAAAACAGAATCCAATGCAGAAAATTGTCAAGACTGTGTGGGTAAAATATATTAGTTGTAAGACTCCATGTGGACAAAGCAAGTTTGGGGGAGACTCCATGAAGAAGATTCTTAGATCAAAAATGATGGCCATAATTATAGAACCCTAATATCATTGAATCATGAAGCTATTTAAAAGGATGGATTAGATGCCAAAGGATCCATGATTGAAGAGAAATTGACCCAGTAGGGAAAACTATACTGCAGGAAAACTGAGATATAACTCATCTGTGTTGGAAATAAAAATGAAGCAATATAATAAAGCTAGAAGTGCCAGCTAAACCTGGGGAAGCACCGAGACACAGACAAGGCAACAGGGTAGAGAGCTAAGATGCTGAAGTCATGGAGTATTGGAGTAGGGAGAACTAAGGAGAGAAAGGAGAGGGTGGGATAGACAAACATTCTATTGTCACCTGCAGAACAAAAGTCAAATCAATGGCAATATTTTTCTAGGAAAATTCCTATGAAGGTGGCCCCAACAGAGCGACAATAAAGAGCAAACTGGGTTTCCCCAAGACCTAAAAGTCTACTCACATGATTCATAAAAGAATTCTGGAGGGAACCCACAGTTACTAGGAAGAAAAGAACCAAGGAGCCAGGAGCAGGTTCATAGCTCCTCAGTAGCAAATAAACAAAAGCATTGTGCTGATTTTATGTTCAACAGAATTAGCGGAGGTGAAGAGAAAGAATTGAACAAGCAAAGTATCTATAGCCTAGATAAATGGGAGAAATGAGGGTGCAATGGAAACCAAAAGAAAATTACCTGTATTATTCAGGTGGAAAGTGTGAGTCCTCCTCAGCCTGCGTGAGGGAAAGCCAAGATAACAGACCCGTTTTCATTCCACTCTTTTCTGTGGTGCATCTGTTGGGGGAAGATCTACTGAGAAAGGAGGAAACAGCCAGAACCATCACTTTTCCCCTAACCGGATCATTGGTAACTTATCCACTTATCCCTGAATCTTTAAGCTTTGACTCTTATGAGACAAGGAGACAATCAAAAACAACAACAACAACAAAACAATTCTTGCTAAAAGCTAACAGAACAGAGACACTATACTTGCCATGTGTTAGTTCCCAAAGAATGGTAGAAAGATGCAAACTCTCAGCAATTCGCAGTTGGTTACAGTAAGACTAAGTGTAACATAACCCAAGGCATTTTAAAAGAAAAAATGGATTTCTCAAGTCAAGTTTCTAGTGTACATTGCAGAGAGTTAATTCCAGGCCCAAAACTATGTGTTCCAGCATGTTACTGGGCGGATCAAGGTCATCGCATCTTCCAGGTTTGACTGATCATGGCTCTCTGAATGTAAGAGTTTTATACACTTTGATCTGTTGTATTTGCACTACTATCGCTGATGAAAATCTAATCATGTGTTGTGAGGAATGATGGAAAACACATTCTTTACTTGACTGATCGATGCCTCGTAAGGAAAAATCCCAGAGTCTAGGAAAAAAATAATGAATTTTAGGAGAGATTCAACCTTCTACTAAGGCTGCCTTTCACAGCTGGCAGATGCGTGTGTTCTAGTATTTTTTTTTTTTTGACACACATTTTCTTCAATCCCCTAGGGGAAACTTAAAATGTTCTTTAAGCAATTTCAATCAACTGAAAGTCCTACCCCCGTATAATCCACTGAGTCATGGCCAGCTGTGATAGGTCAAGACTGAATTTATTTGTTGATGAATAAAAGCTCCTTTTTTTTTTTTTTTTTTACATTTATTTATTTGGTGGAGGGGCATGTGCTCCTGGGCAGGTCAGAGGAAAACCTAGTCAGATCACGTCTTTTACCAAATGGATCCACCACTACAATAGCTCATCTTGGCTGTTAGTTTTTACAACTGCATCTGAAGAGGGTGAGGAAAGCGTTGTTTTGCGAGATGGAACATTTTCAAAACTGGCAAATGTCCTTTCCTTTGCAATTTTTTGTTTTATTATTATTGTTGTTATTACTATTGTTGTTGTTGTTGTTATACATGAGGTCATTAATGTACCAATGCATGTCTGTGTCCACCAAGAGACAAAGTTTAGGAGTCAGTTCTTTCCTTCAAAGTGGGTTCCATGACTCAAACTCAGGGACTCCGGCTTGTATGGCCAGTGTTTTTATCCACTGGGTTATCTGGCCAGACCTTGAAAATATTCCTATTTCACTTTTACTCAATATTTCCACCAACTATATATTTCTGGGTTGAGCTGTATGCAGTGTGTACATACAGGGTACACACCAGTTACTTCTTTAAGAAGGCACTATACCTTAATTTACTACCACACATTGTTTCCACCGAAGTGGTAGTGATCGTCTGAATCTCTTACTTCCCTAGACCCATGACTGTGTTCCTATAAACAATGAAATGCTAATATGAATAGATTGCTTCATCTTTACTGTACCCAACATTTATGATGATCACTGAGTTTCATAAACCTACCATTTTTGACTTCATGTGCATTTTAGTAATGATTTCTATTATTTTGTCTCTTAATTCTGTATTTCATTTCTTCCCTTAAATGATTACATGTATTTTGAAAGCCTTTAACATTGCCCCTCACTTCTGAAGCACTTTTAACTTACAGTGAAGTATATTCTCTTTTTATTCAGATCAGAATATTTCAGCATCAGGCTTGCTGAATTCGTTATATCATTTTTATTCTTCTAAACATGTTCTTGCTGTAGTAATTTTCTTTGTGCATTTCACACCATTATATTTCATCCTAACACTCCACTTCTGGGATTTGCTATCATTTTGGTTCCTTGTGAGCATCCTTTCTTTAGTTTACCCTACACAGTTACCAAAAACATTTCACAGGAATCAGCAGGAGATTTGACCAGAGTTGAGTCTCATAACTCAGCAACTCTGTTTTATGCCTTATCTTTCCAGAAAACTCTCCCTGTTTTTTCCAGTGTCTACAGCTATCCTGAATGGAGACTTCTGGTTCACACTTTCATTTTGAAGTCTTACCTTCTTTATGTGGCAGGCAGTCAGAAACATATATTCAGGAAAACAAGCGCTTAAAATGAAATATCACAACAAAACCGTTTCTCTCTATTCCAAAGTTCAACCTCTCAGTGTCTGGCTCTGTTGTCTAGTGTTTTTGTATACTAACATTTTTTTAAGGAGTTGGTTCAAATAGGAGATATTTTCTGCTGCTAGAAGCAATCATACTTTTCATGTAACATAGTACCTCCGTGGCTTAAGGTGGCATTCAAAAGTCTTCTCAAGTTGGCCCCAACCTTGGTTTCCTTTCTCCTATACCTTCCATTTCCGTCTTCCATAGTTTACAAATGTATCACCTTGTCATGAATGAATTGAAAAAAGATTTTCCAGTACTCTATAAATTAAGTAGCTCAGACTAACACCAGGAAATCTCATATTCTCTTGAAGTTGAAAAACTAAAGTGGAAGATATCTGTATATCTGTATCTGTATATATCGCCACTTGTGCTTAACTTGCCCCTTTCCGAATTTTAATTCTTTCAAATGTTATCTTCTACCATTTCATCCTCTCAATGCTATTCATCTCCAAGTCCTCTTTCATCATTTCTCGTAGAGACGTTATTATATTATTTCTATTGCTAATGAGTCTAAAGAATATTCTTGGTTTGTTGTGTTTTCCTTGTGCCATGGTGTTTTTATAATTTTAGGGTATGGAAATATTTAGGGGGAAATCAGTGCAACTAATATTGCAAGTATAATGTAGAAGTCATCATAATAATAAATTTATGATTAGCGGATGACAGAGCATTCAGTCATGTTAAAGGTTGGAACTGGATCGTGCAAAACTGGAACGCTCATTTTTCAGTAACTGCTAAAGAAGTTCGCTGTTACTATGAGCTGGAAAAGGTTGCAATCTTTTCACATAAAATCATCTTAAGCATTGCAATAATGGAGCTATCAGAATTTTCTATTGATAGTTTATTATTAATTATTTGCCATCCTCTATCAAGGTATTCAAAAAAGCCTCTGATATGTGTACCGTTCATGTTGTCAGCACAAATGTAAATCAGGAGAATCTAAAGATCATAGATACACACGCTGTTTATTTTGACAGTTGAATTTTATCAGCACATCTATGCTCCCACATCCAGGAAAAAAAAAAAAACAGCCACAGATGTAAGTGTGCATGGGAGCCATTGATGTCAGTCACAGTGGCTTGAATCCAGTGGAAGGCCAAAGAATGCTTTTTTCCATAGTTGAAACCTGAGCTTTTAGCATTTATTGCAAATGCATTAGTGCATTTTTCTAAAAATGAACACATATGTGCATGCTCAGATCCAAGTTGTATCACTATCATCTGTCCTGTGAGAGTTTACTTCCTCGGTTACAAATCAGGATACCCGTGCCCCTGCTGGATAAAAGAATGTCAGTGATGTATAAGTTAATAATCTAATGCTAGGTTTTCAATATTAAAATAGCGAGGTATCTAACAACTTCATTATATCGAGAACTGCCCTAAAAGCTCCAAACCATGGTACTTCATAGGTAATTTATTTGCGTGCTGAAGTGATAGCCACTAGTTAGTGAATTATTAAGATTTGGACATTCTCAATAATATTCTCCTAACTCTTGGGGGGATTTATCAGTATACAATATGAACTACAGGTCTCACATTCAACAGCATGATCCAGTATGACTAAGCCATGACTTAATTTCCATCTGCTTTCATTGTCTATGCTCACAGTCTAGCAACTGCTAAATATTTTTAACTTATATCAACTGTCTCTCCACAAATAAATGCATGCACATGTATAGACTTTATTTAAGAGCACTGGTTTTCCCTAAAGGATTATTGTTGCAACAATGTATTTTAGCATACCTACTCAATATTTCATTTTTTTGTAGGGAGGTTTTATATGTATATATATATATGTATGTATATATGTATGTATATTTATTCATAGTATTGTGACATGAATGCATAGCCTGTGGATACACTCTAGTGATAAAATACATATACATAGCATATGTGCTTGTGTTTATGTACATATATATGGTGTGAATCCCTTACCTATTGTGTTGATATATTAAACATATTTGCTCACATTGTCTCTGTTGTACTTTTGTAGTATTTTTTTTCCTTAGATGCAGCCATAATAGCACCTATAACTCAAGATAGTTACCATGTATAAAATTACTATATTTCTGAATATGGCGCATCTCTTTTCCACTAATCTGTTGTAAATGCATTTTTTCCAGTATCATTTTATAAGTGAAGGTTTCATGAAAATTCTTTGTCATATTGTTCTTGGATATATACTATGAAATGACTTGATAGGCTGGAAATACAAGCATTTACAATCTTACTGAGTATAGACAAAAATCTTACCATTGATTAATACCAATTCATGTCACCAACCATGGATGCTAATCCTGTGACCCAATTCTTGCTAACATTTAACACACTGTCAGACTTCTACCTTTTCAATACATTTTTATTGATATTTATTGAGCTCTACATTTTTCCCTGCTCCCATCCCTGACTCTCCCCTCCCCTCCAACCCTCTTCCATGGTACCCATGCTCCCAGTTTACTCAGGAGATCTTGTCTTTTTCTACTTCCCATGCAGATTAGATCCATGAATAGCTCTCTTAGGATCCTTATTGTTGTCTAGGTTCTCTAGGATTGTTATTTGTAGGCTATTTTTAAAAAAAACACTTATGAGTGAATACATATGATAATTGTCTTCTGTGCCTGGGTTACCTCACTCAAAATAATGTTTTCTAGCTCCATCCATTTGCCTAAAGATTTCAAGATGTCATTACTTTTTTCTGCTGTGTAGTACTCCATTGTGTAAATGTACCACATTTTCCTTATCCATTCTTTGGTCGAGGGGCATTTAGGTTGTTTCCACATTCTGGCTATGACAAACAATGCTGCTATGAACATAGCTGAGCACATGTCCTTGTGTATGATTGAGCATCCTTTGGATATATACCCAAAAGTAGTATTGCTGAGTCTTGAAGAAGGTTGTTCCCTATTTTCTGAGAAATCGCCATAATGATATCCAAAGTGGATGTACCAGATTGCACTCCCACCAGCAATGCAGTAGTGTTCTCTTTACCCCACATCCTCTCCAGCATAAGTTGTCATCAGTGTTTTTAATCTTGGCCATTCTTACAGGTGTACAATGGAATTTCAGAGTTGTTTTGATTTGCATTTTTCTGATGACTATTCAGCATTTCCTTAAGTGTCTTTCAGTCATTTTAGATTCCTCTGTTGAAAGTTCTCTGTTTAAGTCTGTAGTCCATTTTTTAATTGGATTATGTGTTCTTTTGATGACCAATTTCTTGAGTTCTTTTTATATTTCGGAGATAAGACCTCTGATTTGGGATTGGTGAAGAACTTTTCCCATTCTGTAGGCTGTCATTTTGTCTTCTTGACCATGTCTTTTGCTTACAGAAACATTTCAGTTTCAAGAGGTCCCATTTATTAATTGTTTTTCTCAGTGTCTTTGCTACTTGGATTATATTTGGGAAGTGGTATCTTGTGGCAATGCATTCAAGTATGCTTCCCACTTTCTCTTCTATGAGGTTCACCATGGTTGGTTTTATATTGAGGTTTTTGATCCATTCTTAGGAACATTTAACACACTGTCAGAATTCTACATTTTTTAAAAAATAATATTTACTTATTTATGTGTGTGTGTGTGTGTGTGTGTGTGTGTGTGTGTGTGTTGCCTGCAAGTGTTTCTGTGTAACACATGTATCCCTGGTGCCTGTGGAAGTCAGAAGAAAGTGTTGGATTCCTGGAATTAGAGTTGCTAGTGATTTTGAGATACCATCTGGGCTCTGGGGATCAAACTCAGATCCACTGGAAAAGCAGCCAGTGATCTTGACCAAAAAGCCATCTCTCTAGTCCAACTAGATTTCTTAACATTTTCCTAATATAATTAGTGGAGAATCAAGAAAGTGTACATATTACTAACTTTTTATTTTATTTCCTGTATTCAAAGTGTGAATTTTCTTTTCTGTGAATCTAAACTTCTGCTCATTTCTTTATTGGTCTTAATTTCTCTTCAAAATTTTATTTTTATCAGAGATCATCCAGAAGAAAATAGCTTAAAAATATGTCTTCTATAAGCAAAATGAAGATGATTTAATGTAATGAGATGATTTTCTTATTGGAAAAGAACAAGAATGTTAAGGTGGAGCCTGTCATGTGAGTGTTATAATTATGGCAACCTTGTTAAATTACAAGCTTGGTACTGAAAAGGTTACTTCCTGTAGTGGTACCACAGAGTTTGTTTTGATCACAATGAAGCTCTTCTCTGGAATGGTCTGATCCAGTGCAAAAGTATCAGGTAGGACGTGGAAATACTCCATGAAGTGCATGAGTCTAAACTTAGCCTTACATTGCTGGTTAGAGAAGACTGCTGCCAAGTTCCCATGGGATCTTCTACACAGATGTGCATAGGTGAAGTGAAATCTCAAGAGCTCTTCCACTCCTAAAGGCTATTAGGGGATTAAGTGATCATTTGTCAGCCTAGAAAAGTAGTCAATTGGACCCCTGAGCCTTGCTCGAGGGTCAGAGGTATATCCCTGGCATCTTAGCATCCACAGAATCTTTCCACTCAATGTCTCTTTGTACTTGTTCACCTCAAGAGACTTCTGAGCATATTTTTTAAAGAAAGCACACATACAATATAAAGTATTACATAGTGTAATGCATACTAAAGCATCCATGATTTCCTCTCTTAACAGGCAGAAAACAGATGTGCTTGAGAAGTTATTCAGAAGATAAAGGTGTAAATCAGAAAAATAGTATTTTGTAGCTAAGGAAGTGAAATAGATATTTCATATGAGGGTCACGCTGAGTGCATGGTCTGAATCCCACACTTAAAATGGCCATTTGTATACTTCTAAATGGGTGGATAAATTCATTTGCCCATCAATGTCGCTTCCTGGCATTGGTGACAATACTGAGACATCTATAAATAATAATAACAATGCTGCAAGACCTCTTTCAATATAAAAAAAATTTCAACATATTCCCACTGAGATGACTTAGTCCTCTTGAATGGAATTCGCAGATCAAATGATGTTAAGCAGCTGAGATATTCTGTGTGTGTCTGATGTATAAGGTGGGGTGGTGCCCATACTCCATGGGTTCAAGTACTACTCTTAGAACTAAAGTTAGAACAAGTATAATTTTATAAAATAACTTGTACAATGAAAACTTACTAAAACCAGTAAATAATCCTCTTTCACTGTGGATTAGTTTAAACACCTGACATCAAACTCAACCAGTACTTTAAAGACAGTATTTTTTTATTTAAATGCATCCTTCTCCTCCTTAAGTTTATTGAATCAGTGAATATAAAGTTGTTTTTGGGAAAAAAAAAACAACTAAGCCTACAGTCTATGCTAGCTCTTAAAAATGAAGAGAGAAGGAAAGTTTATATTTGGCAACAGCCTTTGCAAGTCAACTAAGTGCATACCACACAAGCTATCAATGTACAAATCATCATGAGAGATGAACAAACTGTGGAGCAGAGTTTTCAAATTTTAGCTCTCTGAACAGTTTAGGCTGGCTAATTCCTTGTTCAGTGGTTATCTTGCTTAAATCTGGCTATTTAGCAATATTCCGTTCCCTTCCCACAAAAGGCCTGCATTGCTTCTTCAGCTATCTGCAGCTGTGATAATAGAAAGCTGCACAGATACTGTCAAGTGTTTGCTCAAGGGCAAAATACCTTTGAAACACACACCTAAGAAGCCCTGGGATGGAAACACAGATTAGAAACTTTGTTCTCTAAGGCATGTGTGCAGGGTAGATGGAAGGTTACCTTAGTTTCTCCCACCTTTGTGTAAAGCAACAATCTGACAGAGGGCTGATTTCAAAATGTATAAAGTATTCAAAAAACTGGACATCGAAAGAAAAAAAGAAAAAAAAACAACTAATACAATTAAAAAAATGGGTACAGATCTAAACAGATAATTCTCAATCCAGGAATCTCAAATAGTCAAGAAACACTAAAAGAAATGTTCAACATCCTTAACCATCAGGGAAACGCAAATGCAAATGACTCTGAGATTCTATCTTATACTTGTCAGAGTGACTAAGATTAAAAATACAAGTGGCAAGGATGTGGAGCAAGGAGAACACTCCCTCGCTACTGGTGGGAGTGCAAACTTTGCAACCACTTTGGAAATCAATACGGTAGTTCCTCTGAAACATAGGAATTGACCTACCTCAATACCCAGGTCTATCACTCCTGGGAATATACCCAAAGGATGCCTTACCATAACACAAAGGACATTTACTCAAATATGTACATAAGAGATTTATTTGTGATAGCCAGCAACTGTAAACAGCTGTCCCTCAACAGCATTCAGATAAACAAAATGTGGTGCAACTACACAATGGAGTATTACTCATCTGTTAAAAACAATGACAACAAGAAATTTGTTGGCAAATAGGTGGAACTAGAAACCACCCTGAGTGTGGTAACCCAGATTAAGAAACACAAACATGTTATGTATGCACTTATAGGTGGATAATAGCCATAAAGCAAAGAATTACCATACTACAATCCACAGACTCAAAGAAGATAAATAGCAAGAAAGGTTCAAGTAGAAACACATGAATCTCACTGTGAAGAAGAAATAAAATAAACATCACAGGTGGATGGGGGAGGGGTTTGGATGGGAAACTCAGTATGGGAATGGGAAGGATCATGTGAAGGAAGGATGGACAGAAAGAATACTGGGGAAAACAACTGGAATCAGGGGCCTCTCTGGAATAAACCAGAAACCTAGTGCAACAGAAACTCCCAGAAATCTATGAGGGTGTCCCAATCTAAGAGTCCTGAGAGTGGGAGATACAGAGCCTGAACCAGCCATCTCTTTTAACTGGGCAAGAATTCCAGTGGAGGGAGTGGTCCTCCAGCCCAAGACCTTGAACCTACAATTTGTCCTCCCTACAATACCAGCTGGGGTAAGAGTGGTACAGAAATTATGGGAGTGGCCAGTTAACGACTGGTCCATCTTGAGACCCATAACATGAGGGAGCACACACCTGACACTCTTGGAGGACCAGGCTGAGAGGCTGGACTGCCCAGGCAGGATTTTATGGAATACAATTTGGAAGGCTTTCTGAGGGATACCAAAGAGCTTGAGGTCTGCTTTTGCTTTTAGGTTTTGATTTCACAGGTGTGAAATTTTTCTATGACCAGATGGCTACCCATAGCATCAAGACGTGAGAGGACTGGCTTCTTAACTGCGGTTTCTCTGACCCTAAGAAGTTGTCTGTGAGGATGCAAGATGTAATCACAGATGAACAAGTAGAGAGTGTGCAAATGACATGAAACACACATTTTATCAAAGTTTTAAAACATAAAAATGTGTTAACTGTATAGATACATAATGTAATTAAACCTATGTTCATGTGAGCACAGCTGTGCATGCCCCCGCCATATACAGTTTTAATGATCTAACTTCACTTGAAAAAGTTTATCGAATCATTATTGCTTATTTATCTATTTATTCACTTATCTACCTTCTTATTTATTTAGCTATCTAAGTATGTTTCTATTTTTCTATTTGTTTGTTTGTTTATTCATTTATTTGGGGGGTTTTCAAGACAGGGTTTTTGTGTGTAACAGTGATAGCTGTCCTGGAACTCACTGAGATCCACCTGCCTCTGCCTCCCAAGTGCTGGGATTCAAAGCACGTGCCACTACCGCCAAATCTATTGTTTAATTTTTATGAACTTTTTCATAGTCAAGCTATTTTTAATTAATTTTTCTATCCAATTTTTTGTTCCATTAATGTATACAGTGGCTATTATTGTATTCTATCATGTCTATCTGCATATGTCTTCTCTTTAATCTTGTTGTTCATTTTACTATACTTTTTTATAATGGGTATCTTCTATATCCATGACTATACATATAACCTTAACTGTTATACTTCTATGTATTTTTTTATTTAATAATTATTTAAATCTTCTGAGGCAATCTATGTAAGAAATGACAGAAATGTATGACATTAATGAAAAGTAGATAGATCAAAGGCCAAGGATGAATCAAGAAAAGTCATCAAATCCCAAACCCATGAGGAGGTGAGAGGCAAAGAAAGGAGCATTTGATAAGGTCAGTGATGTTCACCTGAATTGAAATGAGCAACCTGAATGGAACTCTTGATTGCAGATAGGTAGATTTAGAACACCAGGTAAAATATGGGAATTATCTTTGTGGAAAGAGAATGAAACAAAAGTGACTATACTCATTTAGGTCCTCCAGAAAACAGAGCCAGTAAGACTAATGTACATTATCTGTTTATATATCTATTATTTTTGTATCTATCTATCTATATCTATCTATCTATCTATCTAATCTATCATATATCTAATTTATCTCTATCTGCCATATGCCTCTATCTATTGATCTATTTTCTCTATCAGTGTATTGTTTATATCTATCTATCTATCTATCTATCTATCTATCTATCTATCTATCTATCTATCTATCTATCTTATCTATCTATATGTATTTGTCTATATGTATCATCTGTCTACAGCTATCTTTAAAGAATTGGCTATTATGACTATAGAGACTAGGAAGATCTTCAGTGCTACTTAGGGCTCTTTCTCCTACAGTCTCTTGTTCTTTGAAAACTCACTACACCCTTGACTCTTTCCCCTGAAGGTCTCCATATTCTGAAGCTTATAGGACAGGAGATCGACAGCTTCGTAGGCTGTAGATCCTGAAGCTGAGCAATACCAGTTTGAGAGGGACTTCTGACTCTTTAGACCTGTTATAAGGGCAAAGCTGGGCCACTATGCCAAGCTTCCTTTTAATTAGAATGTGATGACTGGATGATGTCAATCAGAAAGCTCCAGGAGCAGAGTTCATCCTGACTTCACCTGAAGAAGTGAACAATGGGTAGGGAGTGGTGCAACTAAGTAAGCATTCTGTGACCTGGCACTAAGAGAATTCCGAGGACTTTGAAGTCTTAATGCTAACACCAAGAAAGCACTGCTTAAAATATGAATAGATGAGCACTGTAGATTAACAGATCACACAGGAACCAAAGGATCTGTCTGCTTTCACCCTTGTATTTTGCCTTGTGAAGGAGTAAAGGCGGAACATCTTTGGCTGCCTAACAGCTCAACAATTCAGTAATTACAAGGTGTTGTAAAGTACATAAATGCAACAATCACATTTCTTTTTATTTTATTATATTTATTCAGTGCATGTGTGCATGTGTGTGTGTCCAGGGCATTTGCGTTTAGAGATGGAAGAGCACCCTTAGTTATTGTTTCTTAGGCATCATCCATCTTGTGTTTTGAGAGAGGGGCTTTCATGGGTCTCAAATTTCCCAAGTTGCCAAGGTTGCCAAGTCACTTTCTTAGAGATCTACCTGCTTATACCTGCATATGTCTCTGTACTTGGCTTGACTATTTTTGTGTGGGTGCTAGGGACTGATCTGAGGTCTACATGCTCGCATGTCAAGCATTTTATTAACTGAACTATGTCCCCACATCATTCTATCATATTATATTTGAATTTTCATAAATCTCATTAAAACATACACGTGCATGCTTGCACACACATAACACATTACACTCATGTGCATTGTGCCTCACATAGTTTTAAGTAATTCATTTGTCATAACTTCCCTGGAAAACATCCCTGTATGCTCAAGCATTTGAACATTTGGTCTCTAGCTAGTAGTTCTCTTTTGGGACTATGTGGGAACTTTCAGTTGTGAAGCCTAGCTGCAGGAAGGAGTTCCTGGGGGTCGGGCCTTAAAACATCCTAACCTGCATCTTCTTTTCCTGTTCTGTGTTGATTCTTTCTGATGTTGGGTGTCCCAGCCACCTGCCCACATCATAACTCCAATCCATTCGTCAACAGTGAAGGACTTTGTCCCCACAAGCCTTGAGCCAAAATAAATCCCTTAAATTGTTGCTTGTCAACTATTTAGTAATAGTGATGAAAAAGGAAACTAATGCTTTACCTAAATACATCATCAAGCTTGTCATTGCTGTGAAATATGACATCAGCAACAACAAAACTGGAAAGCAACAACACAAAACCTTAGAAAGCAGTTAAAATAAGTGTTGAAAGAAATTCGGATACATCTTATCAGCCAATCCCTTTCATGGGCAAGAAACCAAGGAACCAGCAGGAGGGCAGGCTTGGAGTACCACACCAGGCTGCTGTGCTTCAGAGGGGTCTGGTCAAAGAATCAGCATCGTGCCCAACATTGGAGACATAGTTGGCTCAATTCGATTTATATAACACAATTCTGTTCTGTTTGCTCCTGTTGGCAGAGATTCTCTCAAAAGCCTAGGATTCTCAGCTGCTCCAGCATGAAGCCCATCGACCCTTGAAAGGAGGCAGGCAGGATCTATTGGTTGTCAGCCCACAACAATGCCTTCAGGTGGCCACTGCATACAAACACATCCCCAGGAGAGGGATGAGCTCCCTGATGGACTGCCAAAATATCTGTGCACCAATATGGAGCCTTTCTTGAGTCTCTGACAGTTTCTTCCTCCTCAGCTAAGGCCGACTGCTGTGAAGATACCCACTGTGCCTTGAAAAAGAGGTGTTAGGATGACTCAAGAAAAAAACTGTTAGGGGAAATCCTCACTCAGAAGGAGACATCACCTATCCCCTATCCCAACTGGAAAACAGAGCTAGGAAAAGCAGCCAATTGTAAACCCTCCCTCGTGTGTGTGTGTGTGTGTGTGTGTGTGTGTGTGTGTGTGTGCGCGCGCGCGTATGTGTTTGTGTATGTATGTACACTTGGATATGCATACACAGTAAATATATATTGATATTTTAAAATAAAAGTACTAATTTTTTTGATCCAGAAAAAAAATAAACAAATGGTCTTAGCCACATAGTGAGAAGCTCTGGTTTGCCCCATCATAGGTATAAAGTTTGTTCCTTATGACAAGTTTGATTTTAATTAACATGTGTTGACAGTATGATATCTTTCGGAATGTTCACAGTATTGAAGAAAAGGAGGTCCCTTAGACTGATATCTGTAATGTGACTGAGTAGTGATGATTTAATATGAACTTGAGCAGATCCTGTGGGTACAAAATATCCTTGTCCCAGCAAGTTGGAACTAATAGATATCACCAGAAACCTAGTCCTTTACCAAATGGTCTTTGAGATGGCAGCTTTCCCAAGAAAGCTACTTTTCATTGATTTTTGCTTTTCTTCTTCCTTCTTCATCTTATAGCTTTCTCCTTTTCTCCAGTTCTGCTCAAAGGCCAAACTGATGAAGATTAAAGATGTACAGTCCAACAGCAGGGTGGAACAGGGGCTTGTAATCTCTCCTAAAAGCTAGGGCATCTAACATTGATAGATATGTCCTTGGCACATCTAATCAGATGGGTATTTGGTGTTCTTCTTCAAGGGAGATAGTCTGAGTGTAAGACAGACTAACACACTGCTATCGTTTCTCACATGTTTCTTGCTCCAAGTGAAAGAACATCATCTTTGTGTTCCAGCAGCAGGAGAAAACTTGACCTCCCTTCAGGTTCAAGTTGGGTCTGATATAAAGATTGCACTCTCAGGTTTGAGGTAGATTGTTTCCTAGTTTTCTGAGAAATTGCCATGCTGATTTCCGAAGCAACTGTACCAGTTTGCACTCCCACCAGTAATGAAGGAGGATTCCCCTTCCTCCACATCCTGTCTACCATAAGCTGTCATCAGTGTTTTTGATCTTCGTCATTCTGACGGGTGTATGATGTAATCTCAGAGTTGTTTTGCTTTGCATTTCTCTGATGGCCAAAGATGTTGAGCATTTCCTTAAGTGTCTCTTAGTTATTTGAGATTTGTCTGTTGAGAGTTCTCTGTTTAGGTATGTACCCCATTTTTTTTTTTTTTTTTGGTTTTTCGAGACAGGGTTTCTCTGTAGCTTTGGTGCATGTCCCGGAACTAGCTCTTGTACTCTTGTAGACCAGGCTGGCCTCAAACTCCCAGAAATCTGCCTGCCTCTGCCTCCTGAGTGCTGGGATTGAAGGTGTGCGCCAACACCGCCCGGCTGTACCCCATTTTTTATTGGATTATTTTTCTTTTGATGTCACATTCTTGAGTTCTTTGTGTAGTTTGGAGATCAGTCCTCTGTCTAATGTGGGGTTGGTGAAGATTTTTTTTTGTCAATCTGTAGGCTGCTGTTTTGTATTATTGACCATGTTCTTTACTTTACAGAAGCTTTTCAGTTTCAGGAGTATGAATATACCGAAGTATGCTCAATCATACCACAAGGACATGTGCTCAATGGTGTTCATAGCAGGCAGAACCTGGAAACAGCCTAGATACCCCCCAACTGAAGAAAGGATAAAGAAAATGTGGTACATTTATACAATAAAGAACTACACAGTGGTTAAAAAAAAACAGTGACATCTTGAAATGGACAGGCAAATGATGGGTCTAGAAAAAAAAACCAAACATGTTGAATGAGGTAACCTAGCCCCAGAGAGACAAATTTCCTATGTAATCACTCGTAAGTGGCTTTTGGTCTTAAAGCAAAGAAAAACCAGCCTACAGTCCACAACCCCAGAGAAACCAGACAACAAAGAGGACCCTAAGAGAGACATAAATGGAGCTAAAAAGGAAGCAGAAAAAGACAAGATCTCCTGAGTAAATTGGGAGCATGGGGGTCATGGAAGAGAGTAGAAGAGGAGAGGAGAAGAAGGGGATAGAGCAGAGAAAAATGTATAGCACAAAAAAATTTAAAAAAGATTTTCATAAAAGGATTTTACTCTCAGTCTTCAGTTCCAAGAGGAACTTATATATGTAGCATTCTGCTTTAGGTTAGACTTCTTTTTATCTAAACAGTCCAATAAATATGTCCAAATTGATCATAGTAATTGAGCTTATGTGTTATAGACTGTTTTTGAATCTATCCATCTGTGGAGATTTAAAAAATAAAAAAGATTTTTGGAAGCCATTATCCATAGACCAGTGATTTTACTTGCCACTGGTAGCAAAGCATGTCCAAGTCTTCTACCTTTGGTGTACTTATTTGTATCAATTTGATTGTACTCTAAACAATTAAGTGCACTATTACCTGAATTCTTTCATTATCATGAAAATATGAAAACCATGAAGGAAATTAAAATTTTGAAAAAATGGTAATCTCATTGGTTATATAGAATTTAATAGATAAAGAAAAATTCTACCCACCCTTACAGGACTGTGCTCAAAGGCCGGATTTGTCAAGGCTAAAACCCCACAGTCTGGCATCAGGTTTGTTCACTGGATTGTTGCTGTGCACAAAGTATTTCTGTGTGGGGGATGTAGGGGTTCAAGAATAGGAATAGTCTTCATAAATTCTGGGGTTGAACAAGAAGTAGGCCTTGAACCCGTAGCTTCTATTTCTGAGCTCCCTGCACATTCAGAGAAGCTGGTCCTGCACACTCAGAGCAGATGGTCCTGCACACTCAGAGCAGCTGGTCCTGCACACTTAGAGCTGCTGGTCCTGCACACCAAGAGCATCTGGTCCTGCCCACTGAGAGCAGTTGGTCCCACACTTGCTTTTTGCAGCATCACCAGCTCAACTCCCTCCCTAAACTGCCTAGAAGTTAGGTTATTCTTCTCGGTCACCCTAAGTATGGCAGGGTTTCTGGCTTCTTTTTCTGTCTTTTTTTCTTCTCTTTGCCCAAAGTGCCTTTTTCTCAGCACATCTTGTGCTCTAGACGGAAATATAGCTACATTCTCAAATTAGTAAACATCATTCCTTATTTCAGGAATCCTCCTTGTTGTGAATACATACATGAAGACTGCCAAAATCTCCAGAAGTCAACAGACTAGGCAGAGCTGGCCTGACAGACAGTTAAGGAGGTCCATGGTTCACCCTGTAACACTGCTCTGTGTAGTTTTATGTTACCATACCATATGCTAGGGTTATCTGAAAAGAGGGAGGCTCATTTGAAAAGGCCTCCATAAAATCTGTCCCTAAGGCATGTTACTGGTGGGCAGCCCATTGTGGTAGGAGCTACCTCTGGCTTGTGGTTCTGGGCTCTATATAAGAAAGCAGCCTGAGCAAGCCATGAGGAACAAAGGTAGTAAGCAGCACCCTTTCACGGTCTCTACTAGGACAAAACTGAGCAAAAAAGGCTCTACCTAGGATGTGAATTGAGCCCCTGGCCTCCAAACTGTCAATTAAACATTCTCTCTGCTATCTAAAGCAGTCTTATATGAGTATCTGAGATGAGATACTGCTCAGTTCTTTTGGAGTAAGGAAGTCAAAGGGACACATTCACTTGGGCTGGAATAAGAGTTATTGTCTTAGTTGGTGTTAACTTGCAGTTTTGAAACACAATGACCAAAGCAACGTGAAGAGAAAAGGTTTACTGGCTTCCACTTCCAAATCACTATTCATCACTGAAAGAAGTCAGAGCAGGAACTCAAACACTGAAGAAACCTGGAGTCAGGAGCTGATGCAGAGGTCATAGAGGAGTGCTGACTACTGGCTTGCTTCCCTTGGCTTTGTCAGGGTGCTTTCTTAGAGAATCCAGGACCAGCAAATATTGGACCACCCAAAATGGACTGGCCCCTCGCACATGATCACTGATTGAGAAAATGGTTTACAGGCCTTTCTATAACCATTTCTTATTGAGACATTTTCTCAATTGAGGCTCCCTCCTCTTCAGTGACTCTAACTTTTATCGAGTTGACATAAAACTAGCCCAGCACAGTTATAAACAGAAACCTGAGTTTATACCACTGTCTCCATCAGGTTAGAATCTGGAAGCCTTCTGAAGCAGAGATAATTAACGATATCTTCAGGGCTCTCAGAAGGAAGATCAATCATGAAAGTGTTCAGTATGCTAGCATGAGGACCTGATGTCAATATGGAGATTGAGAACAACACCTGCTGTCTACCTCTTACCTGCACATGTATTTGTACACAGACCACAAACACACAGATGTATACACATGCACACAAACACATGCATAGGTGGGAGGAATCTTCAACTTTGTACCAATTGTCTCTGATACAGGGCATCAGTTTTAAGTGTTCTCCAATTCAGTAGCATTGCATAGCTTTACTTTTCCTAACAGAATGCTCTATATAAACATAAAACCTATGAAATTAAGACTACCCTTTCTGAGGTATTGTTTAAAGGATTGTTCTTTCTGGGAAATGTCCAAATATTGAACACCTCATTTTTCTTATAGGACCATATTAAAATGAGAAAAATAAGTCAGCATCTCCTATAGCTTGTAAATTATTAGGCTTATCACTTCTGATTTCAAAGGAAAAAAGTAAATGAAAAACCAAAAAGGCATTACTAATGAGGGGCTACAATAAAAGGAAATGCTAACTTCAAACACAATAACACTTGTGATTTCCTTGAGCTGAGACAGGGCAGTCTGAGGTCTCAGCAAATTAGTGAAAAGTGTGCCTTCATAGTATAAACTACACCCTTTCTGGACCGAAATTTTCATGAGTAGAATTCAGGTTGGATTCCAGCCACTTCTGGACCATAACTAGCTTCCTGGTGCTCTGCATTCCCTTCACAACTACCTAGGGAGCTCAGAATAGCAAGACCCCAATCCTTTCAGCTTCTTCTGCCTCTGTCCAATAGGATGCTCTCCGTCAGGATGCAGAGCACTGTTAGGAGTGATTAGCACCTAATCCATTTTCATAGAGAGGGAGTGTTCTTGCATCCACTCCTCCCTTCAGTGCACAGCAAGTAACTACAAACTTCTCTGATACACTTCAATTCCTTTGTTACAGACTCTATCCCCTACCCACCCCATCAATCCCAGTTGTTTGTTCTCTGGAACTCCTTTCTTTATTCCTCGGGTTTCTCTCTATCCTTCGGCACTTACAGCATATGCATGTTGACCCTCATAACCCCCTACACATGTAAGGTTCAAAGAGTTCCCTAGCCATGATCAACAGGAACTAAATTCCCCAGGCAGCATCGGATTTCGGCAGTTTTATTTCCCAGCATCATTCTCTGCCTCGGCCATCGCATTTGGAGCAAAAAATAATCCTGCTAATTGTTAGGAAACTAGACAAGTGGGTTTGAGTAGCAGAGAAAGAACGTTCATGCTGTTTGGGGAATCTGAGGGCTTAAGGGAAATACAGTCAACTGTCTTCTAAGTCATGGAAGGGCACATTCAGTATTTATTTTAAAAGCTATTGTGGAGAACTGATCAAAATGAAACACAGGTTTTCTTTCTCTTACGGAAAGGCTGGAGTCTAAAGATAAGCAGATCTAAGACTGTATGTTGGCTTGGCTACATAACACCCCAGTGAACCTTGGGAAGATTCTATGCAGAAGAGATCCCAGCTTCCTTGCACAATGCGGCTGCCTCTTTCCTGGTCCTGCTGGGAGAGGAGGCAGTGTGGGTGGAGGCTCTCCTCTGGTCAGGTAGGCCCCTTCCCTTCTCTGCCTGCAGTCTCTTGCTTTTCTCTTTTATTTCCTTCTCTTTGCTTCCCCCTCCTTCTCGAAGGCACCTCTCTTCTACTCTTTGGTTTTTTCCTTTTCTTCTTTTCTTGCCGCCCCGAAGAAAGCATTATCTTTTTTTTTCTCTACCTTTTACCTTTATCACCTCACTCTTTAGAAGATATTCTTTTGCAGGATGATGTCACAGCCCTTCGTCTCCTGTGAATAGAACCATTTTAATCAAGATAAAACCGCCAATGAGGTCCTCGTAAAGGTCACCCGGAGTCGCAACACGCAGTACCGGTCCCACAAAGAACCCTTCCTTCATGAACAAGTTTTGAAGTAGAAAGAATGTTTCTATTCACGACATTTTTCTAACTTAACAGAGTTGAAAGACCTGCTCCTGAACTCAAGGAACATCCAACTCTACATATTTTGCTTCAGCCTAACCCTCAAGAGTGAACTATTCCCACAAAAATGCTTTCATGACCATTTCAAGGCAGATAACCCACAACAGATCAAGGACCGTGAAGCAGAGAAGCACCTTATTTAGGGGAGGCTTTCTCTGGAGGCCATCGTCCTGGGGTCAGTAAGGAAGTCTTATGCCTAGTAGCTTTAGGGTGATTAAAAGAAATAAGCTTGTGTCCCTCTACCTGAGCCTTAAGCCCAACTCCTTTTGAAACTATGTCAAATCTTAAAGATGAACAAATTCTTAATTTTTAAAAGCACCAAAGCATTACCTTAAATATATACATGTATATATATATATTTCAACTATGTGTATAAATGTATTATTTTACCAAATGAGATTGAGTCAGTGTTGAGTGTAAGAAGAGATGTCTTATAGCTCTCTTTTCTACATCATTCCTGGATTCTGTTCTCATTCCACCCTCCCCTACCACAGCCACCCCAGATACTGCCCTACAGTGTGCACTGTGAGAAGACCCAAAGCAAAGCATGTTTCATTTCCAGAAACCAGTTCCTCCTTGTGAATCCGCATCAGTCGAGTAGATTTTAATTGTTAAATTGCAATCCCTTTACTCACGAGCCATTTATACAAGTGTATTTGCAAAGCAAACACTAAAACCACCCACTGTCAGATGCTCACACACAGGCAAGCTTAGACACCTCAGCAGGCCAGCTGACCTGACAGTAGGTACATGATTACTTTCTGTTATTTGAAATGTAGTAATTAATGCCTTTGATGCGGGGGGAGGGCGAGGCATCACTACCTTGATGGAAGTTACTGAAATCCGTCTGTCCAATTCTCAAAACATGATGTTGAAATGAAGATCCCTGCATCATAACCATAGGACACATGATGAGGCCATCACTATTGCAGTTGTGCCAGGGTGGCAGTAATAAGTGGTTTATTTCCTCAAGCACCAGGGCCTTCCTTGGAATTTCTTGTGGGAGGTAAGCTAGAGGGAGCTCCTCAGATTGTATTTATTCCTACTATGTGACGCTTGCTTTCCTTTTCCTAGTTCAGTTTAGCTGTTTATGAGCTTGCATCTCAAGATAAAGACACACTGATTGTACAAGAACAAGCCAATGTGTTAGCCCATTCTGTGTAAATGTTCACTCCAATCTGACCTTCTCACCTCTTCAAATTTTCATCCTCTTCCCAGTCTATTATGACTTAGGTGTCAGTTCCTAATTGGTCACTTAGAAACAACAGCAGTCAGGGTGACAGAAATTTCCAAAGACAGAAGATGAATTAACAGAGAGATAGGACTTTGTACCTCAATGCCTACTCAATTTCTGCCTTGGCCTTCACAGTATGGATTTTGGAAAAAAAATACAAATGAATCGAAATAATGTACTCTTGGTAGATAGTGAACCGAATCCTGTAGTCCTAACAGTGTAATTTCTTTAAATTGACAGCTATGGGAATTCTTTATACACAGGAGTCAATTAAAATTATAAAAGTGGCCTGAGGTGGGTTTTGAGCACTAGCATTTGGGGACATCTTGACATGTGCAGTAAAAATGGGCCAGGCATCCCGTCAGGACACCTTAGGGTTCATCACTTAGACTTACCCCGTCTTCTCATGGTTGCAAAATAAGGAACTCAGTGTCTGTCTGCAGTTCATCTTGTAGGGCTGATTAGCAAGCTATTGGGCCCTCCTGGACTTTCACTTTCCTCGTGTTTCAGAAAATGCACAAGACATGCATTGCCAATTGCTCTCCAGAAGTCACCATTTTTCTGAGATTTTATACTCTTGAAAATACAGTTTAAAAATTCTCTGTTTGACAGAATTTAAATTCCCATTGTTCCCCACTGGCCACTACAAACAGGAGAACTGAACATTGCCCTCCTGCCTCTTTATGTCCTCAGCCAGAGTCAAGTCCTGTGACCAGAACCAGCAAGACACGTTCTCTTAGAATCCTCAGATGTCTTTGATCTTTGATAATTGTTCTTCGTAATCTTGACTTGCTGTAGAAGAGTGCATCATTATAGTTCTCCAGCTGGCTTCCGACATGTTTCATTCAAGTTCTGGAGTTTCATGCTCTGGACTGTATGACTGTTTGTATTATCAAGGGTATTCATTTGAAACAAAAGGTAGAGAAGGCACAGGTAGAAGAATTCTTTGTATATTCCTGGAAACAGTAACTGAATTCACTACAATCATCTCTCTCTCTCTCTCTCTCTCTCTCTCTCTCTCTCTCTCTCTCTCTCTCTCTCACACACACACACACACACACACACACACACACACACACACACACACACAATCTGGAATGTTCTGAGAAGTTTCCACAAAAGAATGTAAACAAGAAATATAAAAAAAGCAGAAAATTATTCTGCTGATTCTCAAGGAACAGCTACTGAGAGATGATTCATTCACTGGAAACCAGTGTTGCGGTATGATGATTTGGGTCAACCATGTTGATAAGCATCACATAAAGACACTTGTAAAGCAGCCACAGCTATAAACACCCAGGACATTAGAATTCAGCTGTAATTAGGAAACTCACCTATAAGTTATTGTTTTCTTCATTATAAGGGAATGTGCAATCCAGAGTCCCAAATTAGAAAAAAAGTGTTTTGTTTATGTATATGACTGTTTGAGTGTAGGTAAGCAAGTATGTGCTGTACCCATGGAATCCAGAAAAGGGTGGAGGATTCAACAGAACTGGAATTAATGGCAAGACACAACATGGGTGTTGAAACACAAACCCAGGTCCGCTGCAAGAGCAGAAAATACTCTTGATAGCTGAGCCATCTCTCGAGTCACACGTGAAAAAGTAATTTCAATAATCATTTCAAAAATCATAATGATGCCTTGAAAAAACAGTTTATGGTTTCCTCAAAGCAAACAGCAGTAAGGCCAAAATTGGAAAAATGGATGTCATGTTTGTAATTCCTGTCTTCTTAAATTCATTGAATCAGTGGCAAAGTCACTGAATTAGAGATTCAATCTGCTTCTGTCACTAAAGATCTACATACACTTGAAGTAGTGATAAAAAAGGTGTTTCTTTTCTTTCTGTCTTTTCCTCACTCTCCAATATGTATATAGATATAATAGCACACATACAAATATGCATCATAAATGGAATATAACTTAAAATAAGCATATTATGATCTAATTATAAAAATAATCTCTGTTGATAAGTATACATCTTGAAAGCAAAAAAAAAATTCATGAAGAAAATCTACAGAATGCCCATATATTTTTACTACATGCTGATAAACAAATCCCGTGGCCTTTAAGCTGACAGCTACAACTATGCTATGATGGACCCTACTAAACGCAAATATTTCCACAGATAGCAACAATAATTAGACAAGGTCACTTTTGTGAATATAGTTACATATGATAAAAGCATATTGTGTTATTATGACTTAATAGAAAGCAGAGTTGAGGAGGACACATAGATAAAAATTAGCATATACCTTACTCTTTGTCTTAACATAAATAACTTCTTTGTACACAACAAGGCTAGTAGTCTTCCTTCCAGATGAGAATTTAATGCATCAAGAGAGTGTTCACTGTCTTGATGGATCACTCATTTTCTTAATCCTTTTTCATAACACACCCAGTAGAAGCCCATGCCTTCGCTATGCCTCTTTTATCATGGGATGATTTACATATATAGCCTGCTGTTTGCTCTTCTTTGTAAAGAGTTGATAAAATTATATATATTTTCTCAATGGTCATTGAATATAATATTTAAATAGTAAACAATCAATTAACTTGGTTCTAGTTATTTTTTGTTTATATTTTGTTAGTTCCTCTAGAATTTCATTTACTTCACATTTGTCCCCAGTTCTTCATATACAACTTTTCCTCCCTCACCTCTTTACTCAACCAACTTTTCTTTTCTTATTTTTTCCCCATTAAGTCCAGTTTGTGTTGGCCTTATATGTGAGGGGTCTTTTCTAGAATGTGGTAAGCTACTAGAAATCACATCATTGAAAATTCTACTTCTCTTCTTCCATAAGATATCAAATGCCAATATTCAGACAGGAGGACCATTGGAACCAAATCAAAGACCCAGATACCAATCCATACACCTACAACAACCTGATATTTGACAAAGAAGTAAAAAATATAAACATGTAGAAGACTAAAAATAGATCCATGTCTATCACCATGCACAAAACTCAAGTCCAAATGGCTCAAACACCTCAATATAAAACCAACCATAATGAACCTCATAGAAGAGAAAATGGGAAGTACACTTGGACACAGTGGCACAGGAGACCACTTCCTAAATATAACCCCAGTAAAACAGACACTGAGGGAAGCAATTAATAAATGGGACCTCCTGAAACTGAAAAACTTCTGTAAAAACAAAAGACATAGTCAACAAGATGAAATGGCAGCCTACAGAATGGGAAAAGTTCTTCACTAACGCCACATTTGACAGAGGACTTATCTCCACAGTGTACAAAGAACTCAAAAAAATGGTCATCAAAAGAACAAATAAGCCAATAAAAATAATGGAGTACAGACTAAAGCAGAGAACTTTCAACAGATGAATCTAAAATGGCTGAAAGACACCTAAGGAAATGCTCAGCATCCTTAATCATCAGAGAAATTCAAATTAAAATCTGAGATTCCATCTTATACCTGTCAGAATTGCCAAGATCAAAAACACTGATGACAACTTATACTGGAGAGGATTGTGGTACATGAAACCCTCCTCCATTACTGGTGGGAGTGCAAAATGGTATAGCCCCTTTTGAAATCAGTATGGTTATTTCTCAGAAAATTAGGACACAACCTACCTCAAGACCCATCAATACCACTCTTGGATATATATCCAACGGATGCTCAATCATACCACAAAGACATGTGTTCAACTATGTTTAAAACAGCATTACTTGTCATAGCCAGAACCTGGAAACAACCTAAATGTCCTTCAACCAAAGAATGGATAATGAAAATGTGATACATTTACACATTGGAATACTACACAGTGAAAAAAATGACATCTTGAAATTTGCAATCAAATGATGGATCTAGAAAACATATTGAGTGAAGTAACCCAGACCCAAAAAGATAAATATAATATGTACTCACTCATATGTGACATTTAGACATAAAACAAAGAAGAAGCAGCCTACAATTCACAGTCACAGAGAACCTAGATAACAAGGAGAACCCTAAGAGAAACATACATGGATCTAATATACATGGAATGTAGAAAAAGTCAAGATCTCCTGTGTAAATTGGAAGCATGGAGATCATGAGAGAGGGTAGAATGGGAAGGGAGAGAAAGGGAGGGAAGCAGAGAAAAATATATAGCTCAATAAAAACAATTACAAAAATATTATTCCTGTCATACTATATATACATTTCTATTTCTGTTTAGGATATTTGATATATTGATGTAAGTTAAGGATATTTTTTGTCATATTGCACTCTCCATTCCTACCTCTGATTAACATATTTTTGTATAATGTCACAGTTTTGAGGTCATAGTTCCTATATTGTACATCTCTTTAAATATTTTTAATTTTTGCAATGTGAAGCTTTAGTCTTTATTCTATATAGGTTATTAAGTAATGCAGGTTAATACTTATCCATATCTGTCATAATTATAGTTATGCTACTTCAGCTTTCTAGATGCACAAAGATATATTCTGTTTAGATAAGTAATCTTCATACACTTCAAAGACCTATAGAATATGATATTTAAATGTTTTAATACCTTAGAATTCTGCTAATGTGAGACCTGACTGCTCTTTGGAGCACAAATCTACTCCTGGGAGAATGATGAGCAGTGAAAACACTCCATATTGAGCTTGTTTTCTTCTTGGAAAGTCTGGCTTATTGAACATAGAACTGCTGTTGCCTCAACTTCTAACAATAATGCTGTCCAATCCAGACAAAAGTGACTGCTGAACTTTACCAAGACAGGATAGGACAGTCTTTCAAATTGTCCTGCTTCTGAAAATGGTCTGTCAGATATTCTAGGCTGATAGCCAAAGATGGTTGCTCCAATACTACAGAGAAACATGGTATAACTGTATAGGCAGTCAACTGTATTCTGTCATGTCTTGTATCTTTTGCAGGTCCCTTGCTTGCACTTCCTGCTTAGTCAGGTACTATTATTTTTCTTCTCATTTCTTTCATAGAGTTAAACATTAAATAGTTATAGTTACAATCCTCTGTTATCTTAGCTACAGCATATTGGGTACAAGACTTAAACTTTCCAGGATAGGACAACTATTGGAATAATCTCTACAATTTGCCAATTATCTATGGTCTGAACATTTAGCATGTGTTTCTTGCTGGGCGATTTTTTTTGTTGGTTGCAGTTTCACTTTTGTTTATATTATTACCTTTTCTTTTTCTGCATAACACTTGAGAGTTGTTCTTACTGTATATAGTTTTATGTTAGAATTAGAACCTTCTTATTTAAACGAAAACAGGGAAAGTGTTGTGAGATGTCAATCAGTTGAGCCAATTACTTTGGGGGCATCAAGTCCTAGGACATGGCCTTATTAACATATGTGTTTGCTTAAGAATGGAGGGAGAGGGGTCACATTCTCTCACTCTTTCTCTTTCTTGTGGTTAGAACCAGAGCAAAAAGGGGTTGATCCCAAGGCTGAACTGCAGGACACAGCAGATGGATTGTAGTGACTTTTATTGTGTTCTGTATCAGTGAGTATTTATCCCTATCTTGTACCTAAATAAATTCTTGAGACCCTTTAATAGACTCTCATTGTGCTCATATAATAAGGGTGTGTATTTCTGAATAAAATTTAAGATTATATTTCAATTTCTATGAAGAAATTAATTGGAATTTTCATGGAGATTTGTGTAAAAACTCTAAACAGCTTCTGGTAGAATACAATTTCATAATGTTAATATTAGTAATATTAATTCCATCATATCATGAGTACAGGAGGTACTTAAATCTTTTGGCATATCTTCTATTTCTGTTTTCATTGTCAAAGTTTTTATTATATAAGTGTTCCATTTCCTCAGATAGATTTATTCCAAAATTGATTTTAATGTTATTTTAAATAGTACTGCTTCCCTGCTTTCTTTCTCTCTGTTCTTCTTGTTGGTATAGATGAAGGCTGCTAATTATTTTGTGTTAGGTTTTGCATCCTGTTACTTTGCTGAATGTATTTATCAGCTGTAGGAATTTTCTGATGGACTTTTTAGACTCTTTTGATAATAGAAGCATATCGTTTATAGGTAATGATTTCTTATTTTCCTGTTTATATTCCCTTTATTTTCTTTATTGGTTTTATGACTCTAGTTAAGGAAAGAATTATATTGAATAAGAATAGAGAAAATGACCATTCTTGTATGCTTCCTAACTTTTGTGGAAATATTTTAAGTTTTTCTCTATTTAGGGTGATGTTGGTTGTTGAATTGGTACATTTTGACTATTTTATATTGATGTATGTTACCAGTATCCCTTGATTACCCAGAATTTTTATCATGAAGGCATGTTGGATTTTGCCAAACATGTTTTCTGGGGCTAATGGGATAATCGCATGTTTTCTAACCTTGAGTCTCGTTATATGATGGATTACACATATTGACATGCATATTTTGAATTGTCCCTGCACATATGGAACACAGCCGACTGTTCATGGTGGATAATAATTGTGATTTTATTTTAAATTTAGTTTGCAATTATTTTATTGTGAATATGCACTTCTATGTTCATTACAGAATTTGGCCAACAATTTTACTTATTAAATCTTTTTCAGATTTTGCAATACTGGCTTCATACAATTTGGAGATGCTCCTTCCCTTTCCATTTCATTGGATAAATTTGGGCATAAGGATAGATACACAGCCAAACTGAATCTGAATGTATTCCCATTTTTACTTTTGATTAGTAAAGTCTTACATCTGATTCCAACTTCATTAAGTTGTAGACCAGCTGAATCATGGTTGGTGTTCATTCTTGAATCATTCTGCACATGTATGTGATGGAACATTTTGGGTAGTTACAGCTCATCTAGGGTTAGGTGTAATGTATACAATTAGGGCTAAAGCTGTAGGATCAGAAGATTCTCTTTGCTGAACTTCCAAAATCTGTAGAAGACTTGCCAATTCTACAGGTGGTTCCTGGTTAGCAAAGGCTGGGTTCATTGTGGATATGGATCGTGCTCCGTGGAGGCAGGGAGCAGAATGCCACCTTACCTCTAGGAGAATGCTGGTAGCATGGCAGCTGTTTTAGGAGCCCTTCTCTGGAGTCAAGAGCTCAGGATACTACGTAGTTCTATGTAGTTCCAGGACACCTCATTTGGTGGGAGACAGACTGACTCTTTGTATTTGTACCAGAAGTTCTGGGCCAGAATCTTTAAACTTCAAGGTAGGGCAGTGGATAGATGTCAAAACATGGTCGAAGAGTGGAATTGTGCAATGGCTTGTGAGAAAACTCAAAAATAAAAACAAAGCAAAACAAACAAACAAACAAGAGACATGTGACCCCACTTTTTTTTAAAAAAACAGAAAATTGTTCTTAAAATGAGCTTTTTTTTTGCCTTTCCCAAGTATAACAAACAGAAATGAATTTACTTTAGATTATTCATTACAAATGACTATTAGTATTTGTTTCTATGCCTCCATGGGAAAAATGTGTTTTGCCATGTGAGGCTTATTTTTTGTGATTATATACAGCTTGAACTCATGGGAACTTAACTCATGTATTTCTCCATTACCTTCAGAGTTTAAATTGTCTGATGCTGTGAATAAGATTGGCTTTTATGTGATATTTTAGTCCACTTCAATTTTAGGCTCCACTGTCCCAGGCTCAACCACCTTTAAAGTGTTAAATGGCTAGTGTAGATGATAGACAGGCTGGTGTAGGAATGGGTATGAGAAAAGCTACCTGAAATTTCAGTCAGATTCTACATGGTGCCAAAGTTGGACAGGGTGGTGGCTAGGGTGACTCCAAATTAACCTTTTAAGAAACAAATTAAGAATCATATTGTTGAAATAGGAGTGGCTGGGCTGCTTCCCCAGCACCCCGCTGCCCACAAGGCTAGCTTTACCCAAAATAATTACACGGAAACTGTATTCATTTAAACACTGCTTGGCCCTTTAGCTCTAGCTCTTACTGGCTAATTCTGATACCCCGATCAACCCATCTCTAATAATCTGTGAGCACCAGTCTTAGTGAGCACTGGTCTTACCGGGAAGATTCTAGTCTACGTCCATTCTGGGTCGGAGCTTCATCGCATGTGTCTGCCTGGGAGCCGGGAGCAAGGCGTCTCTGCTCCAGAGAGCAGAGCTGTCGAGTCTTAGCTCACTTCCTCTTCCTCCCAGAATTCTGTTCTGTTTACTTCTCCCACCTATGTTTTAACCAATGAGGGCCAAGCAGTTTCTTTATTGCTTAACCAATGAAATCAACAGATTGATATATGACACTCCCACATCACTTCCCCTTTTTCTGTTTAAACAAAAAAAGGAAGGCTTTAACTTTAACATAGCAAAATTACATATAACAAAACAGTTATCAAGCAAGAATTACACTTACAGTATTTATATCTACCTTATTTTTTATCATAACAATGGAAAACTATAACTATAACTAACCATTCTTCAAGTTTAACAAAGACTCCAGAGGAATATAATATTACCTAAGTAAACAAGAAATCCAAAAATCTAGAAATGACAGAGACATTTTGCTGCCTGGACAGTAACCCAAAGTTCCTCTGTACCATTGGGGCATCCATCTTCAGCCTACAGGTCCATGGTATCCAGAGGCATTTCCATGAAACAGGACATTTCAAAGTCAGTTCAGTCGCTATCTGTTGTGTCCTGCAGAATGTCTCGCAGACTCTTTCATGAATCAGGAACCCGAAAGATCATCTCACCTTTAGGCATATTCAGTAGTCCTCTCTCTGCGGGTTCTCTGTGTCCAGTTTTTGCAATAGTCCAGGCAAGAGCAGTTTCTTGCCCAAATGGCTATCAAACTCCATAAGATGCACTCCATAAGGATCCTCTTCAATGCCCATCTTCTTCTTGAAGTATATTGGTGCTGCCAGGAGCAGAGTGTCTCATTGTCATGAAAAGTCCTAAGTTATTAAAACATTTAATAGCATATTCCGTAATCTTTGAAAGATATGAAGAATGCCGATCTAACTGACATATATATCTATATATCTAGAAAATCTAACTAACATGACTACAAACTTGACTATTATTAATGATTATCCATTAACAAC